>NW_022631124.1:2516153-2632624 GCF_010015895.1 Lontra canadensis
AGGGAGAGATCACAACTAACACCAAGGAAGTAGAAACAATCATCAGAAGTTATTATCAACAGTTATATGTCAATAAGCTAAGCAACCTAGATGAAATGAATGCATTCCTGGAAAACTATAAACTCCCCAAATTGAACCAGGAAGAAATCGACAACCTAAATAGACCAATATCTAGTAACAAGATTGAAGCAGTGATCAAAACCTCCCAAAAAACAAGAGCCCAGGACCTGATGGATTCCCTGGGAAATTCTACCAAACTTTCAAAGAAGAAATAACACCTATTCTCCTGAAGCTGTTTCAAAATATTGAAGGAGAAGGAAAACTTCCAGACTCTTTTTCTATGAAGCCAGCATTACCCTGATCCCCAAACCAGGCAAAGACCCTACCAAAAAGGAGAATTTCAGACCAATATCCCTGATGAATATGGATGATAAGATTCTCAACAAGATCCTAGCAAACAGGATCCAACAGCACATTAAAAAGATTATCCACCATGACCAGGTGGGATTCATTCCTGGGCTACAAGGATGGTTCAACATTCGCAAATCAATCAATGTGATAGAACAAATTAATAAGAAAAGATAGAAGAACCACATGGTCCTCTCAATTGATGCAGAAAAAGCATTTGACAAAATCCAGCATCTGTTCCTGATTAAAATGCTTCAAAGTATAGGGATACAGGGAACATTCCTGAACTTCATCACATCTATCTATGAAAAGCACACAGCAAATATCATCCACAGTAGGAAAAAGCTTGCAGCCTTCCCGTTGAGATCAGGAACACGACAAGGATGCCCACTCTCACCACTCTTGTTCAACGTAGTATTAGAAGTCCTAGCAACAGCAATCAGACAACAAAGAGAAATAAAAGGTATCAAGAAGAAGTCAAGGTATCAAGAAAAATCAAACTCTCTTCGCAGATGACATGATTCTTTATATGGAAAACCCAAAAGACTCCACCCCCAAACTACTAGAACTCATACAGCAATTCAGTAACGTGGCAGGATACAAAGTCAATGTACAGAAATCAGTGGCTTTCTTATACACTAACAATGAAAATACAGAAAGGGAAATTAGAGAATTGATTCCATTTACTTCAGCACCAAGAACCATAAGATACCTGGGAATAAACCTAACCAAAGAGGTAAAGGATCTGTACTCGAGGAACTACAGAACACTCATGAAAGAAATTGAAGAAGACACAAAAAGAGGGAAGACCATTCCATGCTCTTGGATCGGAAGAATAAACATTGTTAAAATGTCCATACTGCCTAGAGCAATCTAAACTTTTAATGCCATTCCATTAAAAATTCCACCGGTATTCTTCAAAGAGCTGGAGCAAATAATCCAAAAATTTGTATGGAACCAGAAGAGACCCTGAATCACAAAGGAAATGTTGAAAAACAAAAATAAAACTGGGGGCATCACGTTACCTGATTTCAAGATTTACTACAAAGCTGTGATCACCAAGACAGCGTGGTACTGGCATAAAAACAGACACATAGACCAGTGGAACAGAGTAGAGAGCCCAGATATGGACCCTCAACTCTATGGTCAGTTAATCTTCAACAAAACAGGAAAAATATACAGTGGAAAAAAGACAGTCTCTTCAATAAATGGTTCTGGGAAAACTGGGCAGCTATATGTAGAAGAATGAAACTTGACCATTCTCTTACACCATACACAAAGATAAACTCAAAATGGATAAAAGACCTCAACATGAGACAGGAATCCATCAGAATCCTAGAGGAGAACATAGGCCCGTAATCTCTTCAATATCAGCCACAACAACTTCTTTCAAGATATGTCTCCAAAGGCAAAGGAAACAAAAGCCAAAATAAACTTTTGGGACTTCATCAAAATCAAAAGCTTCTGCACAGCAAAGGAAACAGTCAAGAAAACAAAGAGGCAACCCACGGAATGGGAGAAGATATTTGCAAATGACAGTACAGACAAAAGATTGATATCCAGGATCTATAAAGAACTCCTCAAACTCAACACACACAAAACAGATAATCACATCAAAAAATGGGCAGAAGATATGAACAGACACTTCTCCAATGAAGACATACAAATGGCTATCAGACACATGAAAAAATGTTCATCATCACTAGCCATCAGGGAGATTCAAATTAAAACCACATTGAGATATCACCTTACACCAGTTAGAATGGCCAAAATTAGCAAGACAGCAAACATGTGTTGGAGAGGATGTGAAGAAAGGGGAACCCTCTTACACTGTTGGTGGGAATGCAAGTTGGTGCAGTCTCTTTGGAGAACAGTGTGGAGATTCCTCAAGAAATTAAAAATAGAGCTTCCCTATGACCCTGCAATTGCACTACTGGGTATTTTCCCCAAAGATACAGATGTAGTGAAAAGAAGGGCCATCTGTACCCTTTATAGCATCAATGTTTATAGCAGCAATGGCCATGGTTGCCAAACTGTGGAAAGAACCAAGATGCCCTTCAATGGACGAATGGATAAGGAAGATGTGGTCCATATACACTATGGAGTATTATGGCTCCATCAGAAAGGATGAATACCCAACTTTTGCATCAACATGGACGGGACTGGAAGAGATTATGCTGAGTGAAATAAGTCAAGCAGAGAGAGTCAATTATCATATGGTTTCACTTATTTGTGGAGCCTAATAAATAGCATGGAGGACATGGGGAGTTAGAAGGCAGTTGGGGGAAATTGGAAGGCGAGGTGAACAATGAGAGACTATGGACTCTGAAAAACAATCTGAAGGGTTTGAAGAGGTTGGGGGGTGGGAGGTTGGGGGAACCAGGTGGTGGGTATTAGCGAGGGCATGGATTGCATGGAGCACTGGGTGTGGTACAAAAACAATGAATACTGTTATGCTGAAAATAAATTAAAAAAAAAAGTTTAAAAAAATAGGCTATCAAATGGATAGCAGCTTATATGGTTGCAGACATTTCTGTGCCCATAGTTTTCCCTAGAATGTAATTCTTGGGAAGGAGGATTGAATCATTCAGTTTGATTTGCTGAAAGAATTACAGTGCAAACAAAGGGAGGGGCCAATTATTCCAGGTACTTGAAACATGATTTAATTAAATATATGTTATAGAAAATAGGGCCATCTGACCATTTTGCCGTGGAACTATTGTGACTGTGGAAACAGACACCATAACCATAAGATGGTAAAAAGGAGACATTCATTCAACAAGTAACTCATGCACACTTACTTTGTGTCAGGCACTGTGCCAAGCACTGGGGACCATGTTAAATAATCCCATATGCATGTGGTCCCCACTTGAGGTGTTTATACCTCAGCCAGAGAGACACACATTGACTAGCATAATTACTATTCTAATAGGTGTCATAAAGAAGTGAACAAATAATAAGAAAGACTATCACAAGGACATCTGCCCTGGTCTTAGGTATCAGGGGAATTTCTCTAAGGAAATAATATATAGCTAAAATCTGATGGTTGGGAAGAGATAATCTGCAGGAAAAGGAAGAGAACCAAAAAAAGCATAAATAAAGGCCCTGAGGCGGCAAAGAAGGATGACACATTCATAGAATGGAACTTGGAGAACAGAGGAAAGAGGGGTGGGGTGTTCAGGAAAATTAACCATGTAGTCCTAAAACTAGGGTGAACAACTTGCCCCAGCTTGCTTTAGATTTTTCCAGACTGCACTCTGAGAGTACTACATCTCCAGAAACCCCTCTCTCTCAAGCAAATGGGGACCAGTTTCCCAAGACCATCCCAATTTTAAGGTTAACAGCCCACTTACTGGGAACCCTCTCTGCCTTGGGCACACCAAAATGGCTGGTCACTATACCTCATGGTAATAGAAAACCGTAAGTGGGAATGGCACAGACTGATTTGAGCTATTGGTGATGGGCCTTGACTGGCTGTGGGGGCAATACCCAAGTGTGTCATTTGCACAACAGAGTGACTAAAGGGACCTTTCACTGAGACAAGAACCAGGAAGAGGAAGTCAGTATGGGAGGTGAACGATCATGAGGTAGGTGTGGATATGTGAGTTAGTTTCTGTAAAACAGGTCTACTAATAATAATAATTTTAAAAAGTGATTTGGGTATAGAAGGAAAACTAACTTAACTGAGATTCAAAAGTATCCAGAAACTCTGCTGCTGCTTCCACCAAAGTGTGAAGAAAACAGGTCTGAAACAAGGTCTTGCCTGCAGAAGCTTCTGAACCTGGGGATGACCAGATCTCCAAGCGTCAAGTCCAGCTTTGTTGGCCATCCTGTCTAATGTGTCAGATCTGTGCCAACATTGACATTGCAAACAATGAAGAAGTTGTTAAAATTCTCAATCCAGGGCATCTGGGTGGCTCATTCGGTTAAATAGTCTGCCTTTAGCTCAGATGATGATCCCAGGGTCCTGGGACTGAGGCCCACAATGGGGTCCCTGCTGGTAGGGAGTCTGCTTCTCCTTTTGCTCCTCCCCCCACTGCTTGTCCTCTATCTCTCTCATTCTAACAAATAAATAAATAAAATCTTTTAAAAAAATGCATCTGCCTTTGTCTCAGGTCACGACCCCAGGGTCCTGGGATCAAGCCCTTGATCAAGCTCACTGGGCTACCTGCCCAGTGAAGGGTTTGTTTCTCCCTCTCCCTCTGCCCCTTCTCCTTGCTTGTGTTCTCTCTCTGTCTCTCATAAGTAAATAAATAAATCTTTAAAAAACTTTCTTAATCCAATAAAGACAAAGAAAATCAAGTGTGAAATAAAAATTTTGGAGAATTTATGAGGTGATCCCAAAATCATTGCACTGGCAGACATTGTGAAACACCCTGTGTCATGAAAACCTAGTTCTGTTTTTCAACATGTGAATGACAGTATTCAAGCAATCGTACTAGAAGTTAACAGACTATGATACTTGATTTTACATGTGTGAGATTCCGAAGGCCCTGGAGTATTGTCACAGCATGGGAATTATGCACAGAGAAATGAAGGTTCATAATGTCATAAGCACAGAAAGCTACAGTGAATAGACTGGGGTTTGGCTGAGTTTTACCATCCTGGTCAAGAATATAACGTCCAAGTTGCTTCCTGATATTTCAAGGGTCTTGAGCAACTTTGGACTATCAGATGTACAATTATACATAGGTTGAATATGTGGAGCTTGGGTTGTATGCTGGCAAGTATGGTCTTCTAGAAGTAGCCATTATTCCATGGACATAATTATAATCAGCCAGTGAACATAGCCAAGGTTCTAGAGTCAGATTATGTATGTTGTATGACTATACTGACAAATATAACATGGAATTAGATCCACCTTTCAATGATATCTTAGGCAGTTATTCCTGTATGTGATGGGAACACGTTTTCTACAATGCAAACCAGAACCTCATCAGACCTGAGGTCTTGGATTTCCTGGACAAGGTTTGGCAATCTGACTTCAGGTCATGGCTCACCAAAGGAAAGGCCATTGAGCACCTCTATTTCCACCCTGTTGTGAAGGACCAGACTTGAATGAGCTTGACTAGCATGTGGGAAGGGTATCAGTAGTGCTAATATGATGTCAGGGATTTCTTTAGTGCCATTTGCTTCACCCCTTGGACCTCTGGCAGGCTTACCAGTGGCTGTCGATCTCCTTGGGATGCTTCTTCCTGGCACTCGCACCCAACAGTAATGACCCCTTCATCTCCTGATCCCTAAACAGAGGTGGGGGAGTCCATTCTCTCCTCCATGCAGCCTAGACCTGGTAGAGAAGGGTGAAATGGTTCAGAAGGACCATGGCCATTTTTTTTCTAAGATTTTATTTGTTTATTTGTCTCAGAGAGAGAGAGAGAGAGAGCACAGGCAGGCAGGGTGGCAGGTGGAGGGAGAGGAGAAGCAGGCTCCCTGCTGAGCAAGGAACCTGATGTGGGACTCGATCCCAGGACCCTGGGATCATGACCTGAGCAGAAGGCAGCTGCTTAACTGATTGAGCCACTTAGGCATCCCAGAAGCACCTTGTCTGAACCATTGCTTGTGGATTTATAGTAGTTCAAATCACTTTTTTTATGTTGAGGAAGTATTTTTATTTTTTTTAAGAAAGCATATTTATTGTTTTTAATTTAAATTAAATTAGCCAATGATTCATCAGTTGCATATAACACCCAGTGCTCATCACATCACGTGCCCTCCTTAATGCCCATCACCCAATTAATCCATCCCCCACCCACTTCCCCTTCTGCAACCCTCAGTTTGTTTCCCAGAGTCAAGGGTTTCTCATGGTTTGTCTCCATCTCTAACCCCTTCCCATTCAGTTTTCCCTCCCTTCTTTTATGATTCTTTGCACTATTTCTTATATTCTACATATGAGTGAAACCATATAATTGTCTTTCTCTGACTAACTTATTTCACTTAACATAATACACTCCAGTTCCAACCATGTTGATATAAATGGTAGGTATTCACCCTTTCTGATGGCTGAGTAATACTGCATTATATATATGAACCAAATCATTTTTTAAAAGTACATAGGCTGATATTTTTCTTAACTCTAATTTTCATAACTCAGGGATCCCCTGAAAAATTACTTACAGGTAGAATATTTCACAGACAATTTTTTTCTTCCCTTTCAAATTTAGTTCCTCCTCACTAAAGAACAAAGGTAAACCAGCCTCAATCTCTGTGGCTGTGATTGGGTGGAGATTTCTTCCCAAGTCCCCCATAGCCTCCCCCACCATCTCATATACAGGGAGGTTTGTATCACATTCTCTTCCCTCAAAGATCAAAAAATGTAGATTCCTCAAGGGAGGTGGGAAGGAAGGAGAAAGAGAGGACCCAACCTGTAAGACCAGTGTACTTCTATCCACTTAAATCATTGTGCTCCAAAGATACTTCATTGGGGTTGTCTGTCTTGGCAAATCTACTGAAAATACATCTTCATTTCACTGTGCTGCTAAAAATCTACACAAAGTGTAGACAAGACCTGAAAACATCTTTTCAGTAGTAGGAATCATATCTTATTGACCTAACCCTAAATCCAACTCACTTATAATTTTAATTACAGTTTACTTAAAAAATTATTACCAGGGAGTCCAAGCCAGCTGGGGAGTAGGAGACCTTAATTTTGTCTGGTCCCAAGGAATTCAGCTAGATAGCTATCAAACCATTCTGAACACCTGCAAATTCAACCAGAAGTCAAAGAAAATAATAGCTGCAACTCTACAAATAGAAAAGTGACCACTTTCTGCAAGGGAGGAGGTACAGAGTAGTGAATCCAAGGCAATATATAGGAACATAGACCTTGAGGGAAAGGAACCTCTGTAAGCCAGCTACTGGCAAGTAATAGAGCAGTGGAACACAAAATCAGAACTCTTAGAAGTCTTCCCTGGTAAGGGACATCACTTAGGCGACTAAGTGGATGGCAGGTGGAACCCTCACTGGAACACTGTGGTATCAGGAACCTCAAGGTCACAGGAAGATGGGGGGGGTTCTTGAATGCAGCAGAGCTCCCAGGCATTGGAGTAGGGAAGCCACTGAAAAGAGAGAGCCCAGGAATGGGCTTTCAGCTCAGGTTGCTATAAATGGTAAGGCAAAACCAGGGAAACCCCCTCTCCTCCCCCAGGAGAAGTAGCACCTGGTGAGCATGGAGTGTGGTCAGAGACCAGGAACCCAGGAATAATTAATAGTTTATCTCTGAGGGAACACTGAGACGTGGGACTCCAAGCTTTCTGCTCTGGGGCCAGAGATTGGGAGGCTACCATTTTCATTCTCATCCCCTAAGGCTGTGCAGAAAGCCTTCAGGGAACAAAAGCCACCTACAGTAAACTGGAGCAGATTACTTAGCCTGGTCCCTGGCAAGGGCACTGCAAATCTTCCTGGGGCAAAGACATTTGAGAATCAATGCAACAGGCCCTTCTCCCAGAAGATTAGCAAGAACATCCACCCAAGACGAAGTTTACTGATTAATGAGAACTGCAAAACTGCAGCGGTGGGGAATATAACACATAGAATTCAGGGCTTTTATCCCATGATTCTTTAGTCTTTCTATTTTAATTTTCTTTATTTTTTCTTTTTTTTTTAATTTTTCTTCTTGCTTTTCTCAACCAACTTCCTATTTTATCAACTTTTTAAAAATCTTTTTTTATTTTCATTTTCACAGTCATATTCTATCCCTTCATTGTACTTAATCTTATTTATATATATAATTTTTCTTTCTTTAAAATTTTGGGATGGAGTTTCTTCTAACAGACCAAAATACACTCCAAATCTAGTGTATGACTCTGTAACCTATAAGAATAGAAACATTAGACTAGCAGAAGACCTATCCACAGAGACCAGGGAGGCCAGAAAAAACTGGTATGATATAGTCAGGTGTTAAATAAGAAAAATATGCAGCCAAGAATACTTTATCCAGCAAGGCTGTCATTCAAAATAGAAAGAGAGATAAATAGCTTCCAGGATAAAAAGAAACTAAAAGAATTTGTGATCACTAAGCCAGCCGCACAAGAGATATTGAGGGAGATTCTGTAAATGAAGAAAAAGCCCAAAAGTAACATAGATGAGAAAGGAACAGAGACAATATACAGTAAGAGTCACCTTACAGACAATACAGTGGCACTAAATTCATATATTTCAATAGTTACTCTGAATGTAAACGGGCTAAATGCCCCAATCAAAAGACACAGCATATCAAGTTGGATAAAAAAGCAAGACCCATTGATATGTTGTCTGCAAGAGACTCATTTTAGACCCAAAGACACTTATAGATTTAAAGTGAGGGGTGTAAACAATTTATCATGCTAATAGACATCAAAAGGAAGCTGGGGTGGCAATCCTTATATCAGAAAATTTAGATTTTAAACCAAAGACTGTAATAAGATGAGAAAGGACACTATATCACAATTAAAGGGCCCATTCAACAAGAAGATCTAACCATTGTAAATCTTTATGCCCCTAACATGGGGTAGTTATATAAGCCAATTATATAAGCCCATTAATAACAAAATCAAAGAAACACATTGACAATAATACAATAATAGTAGGGGACTTTAACACCACCCTCACTGAAATGGACAGATCATCTAAGCAGAAGATCAAGAAGGAAATAAGGGCTTTGAATGATACACTGGACCAGATGGACTTCACAGATATATTCAGGATATTCCATCCTAAAGCAACAAAATACACATTCTTCTTGAGAGCACATGCAACATTCTCCAGAATAGTTCACATCCTGGGTCACAAATCAGGTCTCAACCAGATGGCATCCAAGGGAAATTCTACCAAATATTTAAAGAACTAAGACCTAATCTTCCGAAGCTGTTTCAAAAAACAGAGATAGACGGAAAACTTCCAAACTCTTTCTATGAGGTCAGCATTACCTTAATTCCCAAACCAGACAAAGACCCACCAAAAAGAATTACAGACCAATATCTCTGATGAATATGGATGCCAAAATTCTCACCAAAATATTAGCCAATAGGATCCAACAGTACACTAAAAGGATTATTCACCATGATGAAGTGGGATTTATTTCTGGGCTTCGCAGGTGGTTCAACATCTGAAGATCAATCAATGTGATACACTACATAAATAAAAGAAAGGACAAGAACCCTATAATCCTCTCAATAGATATAGAAAAAGCATTTAACAAAATACATCCTTCCCTGGTTAAAACTCTTCACTGTGTAGGGAGAGAGAGTATATACCTCAATATCATAAAAACCATCTCCAAAAAAGCCACAGCAAATACCATTCTCAATGAGGAAAAACTGAGAGCTTTTTCCCTAAGGTCATGAAATTACAGGGATGTCCACTATCACCACTGTTGTTCAACATAGTACTATAAGTCCTAACCTCAGCAATCAGATGACAAAAATTCATATCAATTCATACAAATTAGTAAAGAAGAAGTCAACCTCTTATTATTTGCAGATGACATGACACTTTATGTGGAAAACCAAAAAGACTTCACCCCAAATTTTCTAGAGCTCATACAGGAATTTAATAAAATGGCAGGATATAAAATCAATGCACAGAAATCAGTTGCATTTTTATACACCAACAATGAGACAGAAGAAAGAGAAATTAAGGAATTGACCCCATTTACAATTGTACACAAAACCATAAGATACCTAGGGATAAACCTAACCAAAGGGGCAAAGAATCTGTACTCAGAAAACTATAGAGTACTCATAAAAGAAATTGAGAAGACATAAAGAAATGGAAAAACATTCCATGCTCATGTATTGGAAGAACAAATATTGTTAAAATGTCTATGCCACCCAGAGCAATATAAACATTAAATGAAATCCCTGTCAAAATGCCATCAACATTTTTTCATATAGCTGAAACAAATAATCCTAAAATTTGTATAGAACCAGAAAGAACCCCAAATAACCAATGGAATGTTAAAAAGAAAACCAAAATTGGTGGCATCACAATTCCAAACTTCAAACTCTATTACAAAGCTGTAATCATCAACAGTATGGTACTGACACTAAAACTAACACATAGATCAATAGAACAGAATAGAGAGCTCATAAGTGGACCCTCAACTCTGTCAACTAATCTTTAACAAAGCAGGAAAGAATGTCCCATGGAAAAAAGACAGTCTCTTCAACAAATGTTGTTGGGAAAATTGGACAGCCACATGCAGAAGAATGAAACTGGACCATTGCTTTATACCATACACTAAAACAGACTCAAAATGGGTAGAAAACCCTAATTTGAGACAGGAATCCATCAAAAGCCTTGAGGAGAACACAGGCAACAACTTCTGTGAACTCAGCCACAGCAATTGCCTACTAGACACTTTTCCAAAGTCAAGAGAAACAAAGGCAAAAATGAACCATTGGGATTTCATCAAGATAAAAAGCTTTTGTACAGCAAAGGAAATAGTCAACAAAACCTAAAGACAACCGACAGAATGGGAGAAAATATTTGCAAATGACATATCAGATAAGGGGCTAGTATCCAAAATCTATAAAGAACTTATCAAACTCAACACCCAAAGAACAAATAATCTAGTCAATAAATGGGCGGAAGACATGAACAGACATTTCTCCAAAGAAGACATACAAACGACCAATAGACACATGAAAAAAAATTCTCCACATCACTCAGCATCAGGAAAATATAAATCAAAACCACCTAACAGGTGTGAAATACCATCTTGCACCTGTCAGAATGGCTAAATGAACAACTGAGAAAACACCAGATGTTGTGGAAGATGCAGAAAAAGGCAAACACTCTTACACTCTTGGTGGGAATGCAAACTGGTACAGCCAATCTCGAAGACAATATGTAGATTCCTCAAAAAACTTAAAAATAGAGCTACCCTACAACCCAGCAATTATACTACTAGGTATTTATCCAAAAGATACAAACATAGTGATTCAAAGGGGCACATGCACACCAATGTTTATAGCAGCAATGTCCACAAGAGCCAAAGTATGGAAAGAGCCATCAACAGATGAATTGATAAAGAAGATGTGGTATATACACATACAACAGAAAATTATGCAGCCATCAAAAAAAAAAATGAAATCTTCTCATTGGCAATGACATGGATGGAACTAGAGGTAATTATGCTAAGTGAAATAAGTCAATCAGAGAAACAATTATCATGCTCTCACTCATATGTAGAATTTAAGAAACAAGGCAGAGGCTCATAGGCTCAGAGCAATAAAATGAAACAAGACAAAAGCAGAGAGGAAAGAAACCATGAGAGCCTCTTAATCTTGGGAAACAAACTGAAGATTGTTGGAGGGGAAGAGGGTGAAGGGTAGCTGGGTGATAGACATTGGTGAGGTTATGCATTATAATGAATACTGGGTATTATATAGGACTGATGAGTTACAGACCTATACCCCTGAAACAAATAATACTATATGTTAATTAATTGAATTTAAATTTTTTAAAAAATTTAATACTTTCCCTCCCAGGCTCCTCACCATGGTCTTATCCACTTTCATCTCCCATATAGATAGATGATAGATAGATGATTGATAGATAGATAGATAGATAGATAGATGATAGATAGATGATAGATAGATAGATGATAGATAGATAGATAGATAGATAGATAGATAGATAGATAGATGATAGATAGATATGGCTGGTAAGAAGTGGAAGGCAAAATCTTTTTCAGGGTTATCTGATTTGGCTATTTTGAATTGTTAATTACTGGGCAAAACAATTCTTTTTACAAAAGCAACAAATTACAAAAGAAACATTCTCTATGTAAGTTTCAAGTTAATAATGCTTTAAGACCTGATGGGAGCTGTGTCCACAGAGAGGTTCATTTTAAGCTTTCTATGTTCTTTTCCTCCTACCCTCCCCATTCCTCACAGCCATCCCGTGAGAAGACCTGCCCTCTGTCCTATCAATACATCTGACAGGTAGGAGCAGACCCACAACCTCCAGTAGTCTGAGATGGTAGCCCTGTCACTGTGGGAAAACTGAAAACTCTCTGCTTACAGCCCGGCCTCCCCTTGCTGTGCATCTGTATAGACTACTCTTATCCTTCATGTGTGAAAGTCCTTCATATGTGAAATTTCAGCGCTAGAATTCTTTGTTGTAAAAACAGATTAGGTTTTATTAACAAGATGAGGTGTAAAATCCCCATGTAAAAGTCTCACTGGGTTTGTGTCTCATGTTCACATCTGAGGGGCCTGCAGCCCTGTTTAGTGGAGGCCCTCCGTGGCTCCCACCTGTATACACCCCTGGTACTACCCACGGTACTAGGAAGGGTCAAAGGCCTTTAAAAACACCACAACTAAAGTATCTCTAGGGATTAAGGAACCTTCACCATTTTCCTTTGTGTCTCAGCAGTGCCAGGAATTGCGGATAGAAAAGTTGCCAACTTTTGTGCATTTACAGTGGATTTTCCACTGAAATTCAACCACCTAAGTTTATCAGTGTTAGGTCCGTAATCAAAGGAGTGAGACTGATACAAAGCGAAGGTCAAGCAAAGCTTTATTTTGCGCCAAGCATCAAGAATCAAACCGACCGTCAAACCGACCAGTCAGGGCCGCCTCTTACAGAGAGGGCGACCTCTCCCTGCCTTACAGACTAACTTTTATAGAGCAAAGGCCATGTGGTTGGGCCTGGCCACACACAGGTGGCCAATGAGATTGCAACACACAGAGAAAGCTGCATAGTCATGCTAGGTCACACACGGGTGGCCAATTAAATTACAATTTACCCTATAGTAGATATTTGAACTAGCCTATCACCTTGGTCAGAATTGGTGCCCAAAAGGCGAGGCCCACACTCCTTGGTAGCTAGGGAGACAGTATGCCCCCCCACTGATTGGATGTCTCCACCTGGCCTGACCTGCCCTTGTATTTGGGCTTTGTTACCTGTGACTGGTTTCCCGGACTTGCTTTTAAGTAAGTTTTGTGGGGGGTGGGGGGGGTGGGCAGGGTCAGTTTAAGTTTTACTGCATAAACAACAAAATCACTGTTTAACTAGATGGAATAGCTCAGCTAAATAGACCCTTACAATCAGGTATTTTACTGAGTGAAGCCTGGCTTTCCAAGTACCATAGCAAAACCATAAGCTCTGTATTTTCTGCCATTATTTGATTAACAGAGCTGCTGATAGGAATTAGGAAAAATTCTTCCAACTTATTTTAAGGTCTGAAGTCTTCATTTAATTCCCCTACCTTTATAGATTCACAAGTCTTTTTCACCTGGTGTCATGGGTACACATAACCCTTCTTGGCTCTAGCAACTTTATCAAGGTGATGGCCTGAATAAATACAATGCTAAACTTTAGAGGAAGATAAAGCCACATTTTAAATTGTTTCTAAACATAAGAAAAGATCTGGACTGTGTGGATGATGACTTTCTTCCTTTCTGCCCCTTATGCTGGATATTTACTTTTCTTAACATGTGTATGCCCTAGAATACAGTGGGGGTTCCATATTGAATTTGTGCAGAAGCTAAAAGCAAAAGATGTACAAGAGATGCAATTTGTAATCACATGTGCACTGGATTGGAATTTGAATGGGAAACTTAAGCCTAATGAATTTTTTCTTTTGAGTGGGGGAGAAAGGGTATAAAGGGAAGCTGAACATATTAAAACACATCAGACCTAGCAAGAAACTGAAGGTGAACACAGAAGAATCTGACATGTCACTCAAGAGCCTTTTAGAATACATATGGAGAGGTTTTTTCCCATGTTACCTAAGAAGTCACTACAGAAGCATGAAAAAATTAAAAAAAAGACCCAACTGGGTGAGGGGGAGGGGCAAGGGTTTATAGAGTAACAGCTTTTTTTTTTTTTATTAAAATTTTAGCCAGTTAACATACCCTGCAATATTGGTTTCTGGAGTAGAATTCAGTGATTCATCACTTACATAGAACACCCAGCACTCATCATAACGAGTGCCCTCCTTAATACCCACCACCCATCTATTCCATCCCTCTATCAATCCTGTTTGTTCTCTATCATTAAGAGTCTCTTATGGTGGGTGTCTGTGTGGCTCAGTTGATTAAGCAACCACCTTTGGCTCGAGTCATGATCCTGGAGTCAGGATCAAGTCCCACAATGGGCTTCCTGCTCAGTAAGGAATCAGCTTCTCCCTGACCTTCTCTCCCTCATCCTCTCTCTCACTCTCTCAAATAAATAAATAAAATCTTTAAAAAAAAAAAAAAAAAGAGTCTCTTACGGTTTGCTTTCCTCTCTCCACCTTTTTTCTGGCCCCAGATGTTCATCTGTTTTCTTTCTTAAATTCCACATATGAATGAGATCATCTGGTATTTGTCTTTCACAGAGTAAGAACTTCTGCATTCTTGCAAATTACTCTTTGGTATCCTTTGCGTTGGGACACTATTCCTAAGCTCTATCCTGTGTGTGCAGGGATTAGAAGGCAGGAAACAGGATGCCAGTATAAAACAGCTGTATTGACAATTACTCTGAAACGTTTTTTTAACTATCCTCTGACTTTTTTTGAAGTGGTCCCTTTTTCTTTCTTTCTTTCTTTCTTTCTTTTTTTTTTTTAAGTATAAAATCAGCAGCCCTTCCTCCCCTGCCTGATTTATTGGTTGTTGTGCAGTTGGCATAACAAAATATATCTTTGCTGGGAAGAAGTTGTGTCATGAAGATCTTTGATTTTTTTTTAATAAAATCTTTAAAACAAATGAGAAAAGTTAATATTCTTCATTATCATATTGATTGCTAATGAACATTTATAAAATTCATTGTTAGTTGGTGGGCCATACAAATACTGGATTTGGCTGAATTTGTCCCATGAGCTATATTTGCCAACTGCTGTTACACACACACATACACACACATACACATATACACACACTCACACACATAATATTTGTATAGATTTTTTGCTGAGTAACTGAATAGTTTTTATCCAAGACCTCAAAATCTCCATTGACATCAATTTTTTTTTTTTTTTTTTTAAAGACTGAACTCAGGGAGAAGTCAAGATGGCGGAGAAGCAGCAGACTGAGATCACATCAGGTAGCAGGAGATCAGCTAGATAGCTTATCTAAACATTACGAACACCTACAAATCCAATGGGAAATCGAAGAAAAGAGCAACAATTCTAGAAACAGAAAATCGATCACTTTCTGAAAGGTAGGAACTGCAGAGAAATGTATCCAAAGTGACGGGAAGATAGACCATGGGGGGAGTGGCTGGCTCCCAGCAAGCGGCGGAGCAATGGAGCACAACATCAGGACTTTTAAAAGTCTGCTCCATGTAGGGACATCACTCCAAAGGCTAAATCGGGGTGAAGCTCACGCGGGGTCAGCATAACCCCAGATCCGCGGGATCAGAGAAGGACCGGGCGTGTCTGAGTGTCCCAGTGCTCACAGGTATTAGAGCGGGGAAGCCGGCTACAGTGACAAAGCTGAGGAGTGAGCTCTCAGCTTGGAGTTACCTTGAACCAGTCGCAGGCTGGGTGAGCTCGGAGCGTGGCCAGAGGCCACGGAGATGGAAGCGACAGAGGGCTTTTCTCCAAGCTTGAGCGACTGAGTGCTTTTCTCCAAACGTGACCAGAGGCCATGGAGATGGGAGCAATTGGGTGCTTTTCTCTGAGCACGCACTGAAGAGTGGGACCCCGAGCTCTCAGCTCCTCCCCGAGCTCTCAGCTACTCCGGGCTGGAGACTGGGAGGCCGCCATTATCATTCCTGTCCGCAGGAACTCTATGGAAAGCACTCAGAGAACAAAAGCTCCTAAAAGCGAACCCCAGCGGATTACTTAGCCAGGCCCCTGGTAAGGGCGGGGCAATTCTGTCTCTGGCAAAGACACTTGAGAATCACTACAACAGGCCCCTCCCCCAGAAGATCAACAAAAAACCCAGCCAAGACCAACTTCACTTATCAAGAAGAACAGTGGGATTCCAGAGGAGGAGAAAGCAAAGCAAGGAATTCATGGCTTTCTCCCCATGATTCTTTAGTCTTGCAGTTAATTTTTTATTTCCTTTTCTTTTTCTTCTGCTAAATTTTTTTTTAAACCTCGACCCTTTCCTCCTTTAACATCTTTTTTAACTAGTTTATCTTAACAATAGCTTACCAAAAAATAATAATAATAATAATAATCCTTTTTTGAACCTTCATCATTATAGTGATATTTTATCCTCCATTGTATCTAGCTATATTTTTTGTATATACATATATTTTCTTTTTTTATATTTTTTTCCTTATTTGTTTTCTTTTCTTCCTCTTTTTTTTTTTTTTCTTGTTTATCCCCTTTTTCCCTCCCACAATATGGAGTCTCTTCTGACTTGGTTAAAGCACATTTCCCTGGAGTCTTTGACACCCTTTTAACATTTTATTTGCTCCTTTATATATTCTTATCTGGACAAAATGACAAGGTGGAAAAACTCACCACAAAAAGAAGAACAAGAAGCAGTACCAAGGGCTAGGGACCTAATCAATATGGACATCGGGAATATGACAGATCTAGAGTTCAGAATGACAATTCTCAAGGTTCTAGCCAGGCTGGAAAAAGGCCTGGATGATATCAGAGAAACCCTACCTGGAGAGATAAAACAAGGAACTAAAATCTAACCAAATTGAAATCAAAAAAGCTATTAATGAGGTGCAATAAAAAATGAAAGCTCTTACTGCTCGGATAAATGAGGCAGAAGAAAGAATTAGTGACATAGAAGACCAAATGACAGAGAATAAAGAAGATGAGCAAAAGAGAGACAAACAAATACTGGACCAAGAGGAGAGAATTCGAGAGATAAGTGACACCATAAGATGACACAACATTAGAATAATTGGGATTCCAGAAGAAGAAGAAAGAGAGAGGGGAGCAGAAGATATATTAGAGAGAATTATTGTAGATAATTTCCTGAATATGGCAAAGGGAACAAACATCAAAATCCAGGAGATGCAAAGAATGCCCCTAAAAATCAATAAAAATAGGTCCACACCCCATCACCTGATAGTAAAATTCACAAGTCTTAGCGAAAAAGAGAAAATCCTGAAAGCAGCTCGGGAAAAGAAGTCTGTAACATACAAGGGTAAAAACATTAGATTGGCAGCAGACTTATCCACAGAGACCTGGCAGGCCAGAAAGAACTAGCATGATATATTCATAGTACTAAACGAGAAAAACATGCAGCCAAGAATATGCTATCCAGCTAGGCTATCATTGAAAATAAAAGGAGAGATAAAAAGCTTTGAGGACAAACAAAAACTGAATAAATTTGCAAACTTGAAATCAGCTCTATGGGAAATATTGGAAGGGGTCCTCTAAACAAAGAGAGAACCTAAAAGTAGTAAACCAGAAAGGAAAAGAGACAATATACAGTAACAGTCACCTTACAGACAATACAATGGCACTAAATTCATATCTCTCCATAGTTACCCTGAATGTTAATGAGCTAAATGTCCCAATCAAAAGACACAGTGTGTCAGATTGGATAAAAAAACAAAACCCATCAATATACTGCCTACAAGAAACTCATTTTAGACCCAAAAACACCTCCAGAATTAAAGTGAGGGCATGGAAAACAATGTACCATGCTAATGGAATCAGAAGAAAGCTGGGGTGGCAATCCTTATATAAGAACAATTAGATTTTAAACCAAAGACTATAATAAGAGATGAGGAAGGACACTATATCATACTCAAAGGATCTGTGCAACAAGAAGACCTAATAATTTTAAATATTTATACCCCTAACATGGGAGCAGCCAACTATATAAATCAATTAAAAACAAAATCAAAGAAACATATAGACAATAATACAATAATAGTAGGGAACTTTAACACTCTCCTCACTGAAATGGACAGATCATTCAAGCAAAAGATCAACAAGGAAATAAAGGCCTTGAATGACACACTGAACCAGATGGACATCATAGATATATTCAGAACATACCATCCCAAGGCAAAACAGTACACATTCTTCTCTAGTGCACATGGAACATTCTCCAGAATACACCACATCCTGGGTCATAAATCAGGTCTCAACTGGTATCAAAAGATTGGGATCATTCCCTGTATATTTTCAGACAACAATGCTCTGAAGCTAGAACTCAATCACAAGAGGAAATTTGGAAAGAACCCAAATACATGGAGACTAAAGAGCATCTTTCTAAAAAATGAATGGGTTAACCAGGAAATTAAGGAAGAATTGAAAAAAATTCATGGAAACAAATGGTAATGAAAACACAATGGTTCAAAATCTGTGGGACATAACAAAGGCAGTCCTGAGAGGAAAATATATAGCAATACAAACCTTTCTCAAGAAACAAGATAGGTCTCAGGTACACAACCTAACTCTACACCTAAAGGAGCTAGAGAAAGAACGACAAAGAAACCCTAAACCCAGCAGGAGAAGAGAAATCATGAAGATCAGAGCAGAAATCAATGAAATAGAAACTAAAAAAACAATAGAACAAATCAAAGAAACTAGGAGCTAGTTCCTCAAAAGAATTAATAAGATTGATAAACACCTGGCCAGACATACCAAAAAGAAACGAGAAAGGACCAAAATAAATAAAATCATGAGTAAAAGAGGAGAGATCACAACCAACACCAAAGAAATAATAAAATTATAAGAACATACTATGAACAACTCTACGCCAACAAATTTGACAATCTGGAAGAAATGGATGCATTCCGAGAGACATATAAAATACCACAACTGAACCAGGAAGAAATAGAAAACCTAAACAGACCTATAACCATTAAGGAGATTGAAACAGTTATCAAAAATGTCCCAACAAACAAAAGCCAAGGGCCAGACGGCTTCCCATGGGAATTATACCAAACATTTAAAAAAAAATTAATTCCTATTCTCCTGAAACTGTTTCAAAATACAGAAATGGAAGGAAAACTTCCAAACTCATTTTATGAGGTCAACATCACCTTGATCCTAACACCAGACAAGGATCCCACTAAAAAAGAGAATTACAGACCAATATCCTTGATGAACACAGATGCGAAAATTCTCACCAAAATATTACCTAATAGGATCCAACAGTACATTAAAAGGATTATTCACCACACCAAGTGGGATTTATTCCAGGGCTGCAAGGTTGGTTCAACATCCAGAAATCAATCAATGTGATACAATACATTAATAAAAGAAAGAACAAGAACCATATGATATTCTCAATAGATGCTGAAAAAGCATTTGACAAAGTGCAGCATCCCTTCCTGATTAAAACTCGTCAAAGTATAGGGATAGAGGGCACATACCTCAATATTATCAAAGCCATCAATGAAAAACCCATCACAAATATCATTCTCAATGGAGAAAAACTGAAAGCTTTTCCACTAAGGTCAGGAAAATGGCAGGGATGTCCATTATCATGACTGCTATTCAACATAGTACTAGAAGTCCTAGCCTCAGTAAACAGACAACAAAAGGAAATTAAAGGTATCCAAATCGGCAAAGAAGAAGTCAAACTATCACTCTTCGCAGATGATATGATACTATATGTGGAAAACCCATCTAGGACATCTAGGTTCTTTCCATAGTTTGGCTATTGTAGACATTGTTGCTATAAACATTCGGGTGCACATGCCCCTTCGGATCACTACGTTTGTGTCTTTAGGGTAAATACCCAGTAGTGCAATTGCTGGGTCATAGGGTAGCTCTATTTTCAACATTTTGAGGAACCTCCATGCTGTTTTCCAGAGTGGTTGCACCAGCTTGCATTCCCACCAACAGTGTAGGAGGGTTCCCTTTTCTCCGCATCCTCGCCAGCATCTGTCATTTCCTGACTTGTTTATTTTAGCCATTCTGACTGGTGTGAGGTGGTATCTCATTGTGCTTTTGATTTGTATTTCCCTAATGCCGAGTGATATGGAGCACTTTTTCATGTGTCTGTTGGCCATCTGGATGTCTTCTTTGCAGAAATGTCTGTTCATGTCCTCTGCCCATTTCTTGATTGGATTCTTTGTTCTTTGGGTGTTGAGTTTGCTAAGTTCTTTATAGATTTTGGACACTAGCCCTTTATCTGATATGTCGTTTGCAAATATCTTCTCCCATTCTGTCAGTTGTCTTTTGGTTTTGTTAACTGTTTCCTTGGCTGTGCAAAAGCTTTTGATCTTGATAAAATCCCAATAGTTCATTTTTGCCCTTGCTTCCCTTGCCTTTGGCGATGTTCCTAGGAAGATGTTGCTGCGGCTGAGGTCAAAGAGGTTGCTGCCTGTGTTCTCCTCAAGGATTTGGATGGATTCCTTTCTCACATTGAGGTCCTTCATCCATTTTGAATCTATTTTCATGTGTGGTGTAAGGAAGTGGTTCAATTTCATATTTCTGCATGTGGCTGTCCAATTTTCCCAGCACCATTAATTAAAGAGGCTGTCTTTTTTCCATTGGACATTCTTTCCTGCTTTGTTGAAGATTAGTTGACCGTAGAGTTGAGGGTCTACTTCTGGGCTCTCTATTTTGTTCCATTGATCTATGTGTCTGTTTTTGTGCCAGTACCATGCTGTCTTGATGATGACAGCTTTGTAATAGAGCTTGAAGTCCGGAATTGTGATGCCACCAACTCTGGCTTTCTTTTTCAATATTCCTTTGGCTATTCGCGGTCTTTTCTGGTTCCATATAAATTTTAGGATTATTTGTTCCATTTCTTTGAAAAAAATGGATGGTACTTTGATAGGAATTGCATTAAATGTGTAGATTGCTTTAGGTAGCATAGACATTTTCACAATATTTATTCTTCCAATCCAGGAGCATGGAACATTTTTCCATTTCTTTATGTCTTCCTCAATTTCTTTCATGAGTACTTTATACTTTTCTGAGTATAGATTCTTAGCCTCTTTGGTTAGGTTTATTCCTAGTTCTCTTATAGTTTTGGGTGCAATTGTAAATGGGATTGACTCCTTAATTTCTCTTTCTTCTGTCTTGTTGTTGGTGTAGAGAAATGCAACTGATTTCTGTGCATTGATTTTATATCCTGACACTTTACTGAATTCCTGTGCCAGTTCTAGCAGTTTTGGAGTGGAGTCTTTTGGGTTTTCCACATATAGTATCATATCATCTGCGAAGAGTGATAGTTTGACTTCTTCTTTGCCGATTTGGATACCTTTAATTTCCTTTTGTTGTCTGTTTACTGAGGCTAGGACTTCTAGTACTATGTTGAATAGCAGTCATGATAATGGACATCCCTGCCATTTTCCTGACCTTAGTGGAAAAGCTTTCAGTTTTTCTCCATCGAGAATGATATTTGTGGTGGGTTTTTCATAGATGGCTTTGATAATATTGAGGTATGTGCCCTCTATCCCTACACTTTGAAGAGTTTTGATCAGGAAGGGATGCTGCACTTTGTCAAATATTTTTCAGCGTCTATTGAGAATATCATATGGTTCTTGTTCTTTCTTTTATTAAAGTGTTGTATCACATTGATTGTTTTCCAGATGTTGAACCAACCTTGCAGCCCTGGAATAAATCCCACTTGGTGTGGTGAATAATCCCTTTAATGTACTGTTGAATCCTATTGGCTAGTATTTTGGTGAGAATTTTTGCATCTGTGTTCATCAAGGATATTGGTCTGTAGTTCTCTTTTTTGATGGGATCTTTGTCTGGTTTGGGGATCAAGGTGAGGCTGGCCTCATAAAATGAGTTTGGAAGTTTTCCTTCCATTTCTATTTTTTGGAACAGTTTCCAGAGAATAGGAATTAGTTCTTCTTTAAATGTTTGGTAGAATTCCCCCGGGAAGCCGTCTGGCCCTGGGCTTTTGTTTGTTTGGAGATTTTTGATGACTGTTTCAATCTCCTTACTGGTTATGGGACTGTTCAGGCTTTCTATTTCTTCCTGGTTCAGTTATAGTAGTTTATATGTCTCTCGGAATGCATCCATTTCTTCCAGATTGTCAAATTTGTTGGCATAGAGTTGCTCATAGTATGTTCTTATAATTGTCTGTATTTCTTTGGTATTAATTGTGATCTCTCCTCTTTCATTCATGATTTTATTTATTTTGGTCCTTTCTCGTTTCTTTTTGATAAGTCTGGCCAGGGGTTTATCAATCTTATTAATTCTTTCAAAGAACCAGGTCCTAGTTTCGTTGATTTTTTCTATTGGTTTGTTTTGTTGTTGTTGTTGTTGTTGTTGTTTTTGTTTTTTGTTTTGTTTTGTTTTGTTTTGTTTTTTTGGTTTCTATTTCATTGATTTCTGCTCTGATATTTATGATTTCTCTTCTCCTGCTGGGTTTAGGGTTTCTTTGTCGTTCTTTCTCTAGCTCCTTTAGGTGTAGGGTTAGGTTGTGTACCAGAGACCTTTCTTGTTTCTTGAGAAAGTCTTGTACCACTATATATTTTCCCCTCATGACTGCCTTTGCTGTGTCCCACAGATTTTGAACTGTTGTGTTTTCATTATCATTTGTTTCCATGAATTTTTTCAATTCTTCTTTAATTTCCTGGTTGACCCATTCATTCTTCAGAAGGATGTTATTTAGTCTCCATGTATTTGGGTTCTTTCCAAATTTCCTCTTGTGATTGAGTTCTTGCTTCAGAGCATTGTTGTCTGAAAATATGCAGGGAATGATCCCACTCTTTTGATACCAGTTGAGACCTGATTTAGGACCAAGGATGTGATCTATTCTGGAGAATGTTCCATGTGCACTAGAGAAGAATGTGTATTCAGTTGCTTTGGGATGAAATGTTCTGAATATATCTGTGATATCCATCTGGTCAGGGTGTCATTCAAGACCTTTATTTCCTTGTTGATCTTTTGCTTGGATGATCTGTCCATTTCAGTGAGGGGAGTGTTAAAGTCCCCTACTATTAT
Organism: Lontra canadensis; assembly: GCF_010015895.1. Lineage (NCBI taxonomy): Eukaryota > Metazoa > Chordata > Mammalia > Carnivora > Mustelidae > Lontra > Lontra canadensis. The sequence goes on from NW_022631124.1 coordinate 2,539,315, forward strand.
TGTATTATTGTTGATGTGTTTCTTTGATTTTGTTTTTAATTGGTTTATATAATTGGCTGCTCCCACATTAGGGGCATAGATATTTAAAATTGTTAGATCTTCTTGTTGGACAGATCCTTTGAGTATGATATAGTGTCCTTCCTTATCTCTTATTATAGTCTTTGGCTTAAAATCTAATTGATCTCATATAAGGATTGCCACTCCTGCTTTCTTCTGATGTCCATTAGCATGGTAAATTCTTTTCCACCCCCTCACTTTAATTCTGGACGTGTCTTCGGATTTAAAATGAGTTTCTTGTAGGCAACATATAGCTGGGTTTTGTTTTTTTATCCAATCTGACACCCTGTGTCTTTTGACTGGGGCATTTAGCCCATTAACATTCAGGGTAACTATTGAGAGATATGAATTTAGTGCCATTGTATTGCCTGTAAGGTGACTGTTAAAGTATACTGTCTCTGTTCCTTTCTGATCTACTGCGCTTAGGGTCTCTCTTTGCTTAGAGGACCCTTTTCAATATTTCCTGTAAAGGTGGCTTGGTGTTTGCAAATTTATTCAGTTTTTGTTTTCCTGGAAGCTTTTAATCTCTCCTTCTATTTTCAATGATAGCCTAGCTGTATAGAATATTCTTGGCTGCATGTTTTTCTCTTTTATTGCTCTGAATATATCATGGCAGGTCTTTCTGACCTGCCAGGTCTCTGTGGATAAGTCTGCTGCCAATCTAATATTTTTACCATTGTATGTTACAGACTTCTTTTCCCGGGGTGCTCAGGATTTTCTCTTTGTCACTAAGACTTGTAAATTTCACTATTAGGTGACAGGATGTGGACCTATTCTTATTGATTTTGAGGGGGGTTCTCTGAACCTCCTGGATTTTGATGCTTGTTCCCTTTGCCATATTGGGGAAATTTTCTCCAATAATTCTCTCCAATATACCTTCTGCTCCCCTCTCTCTCTCTTCCTCTTCTGGAATCCCAATTATTCTAATGTTGTTTCGTCTTATGGTGTCACTTATCTCTCGAATTCTCATCTCATAGTCCAGTAGCTGTTTGTCCCTCTTTTGCTCAGCTTCTTTATTCTCTGTCATTTGGTCTTCTATATCACTAATTCTTTCTTCTGCCTCATTTATCTTAGCAGTGAGAGCCTCCATTTTTGATTGCACCTCATTAATAGCTTTTTTGATTTCAACTTGGTTAGATTTTAGTTCTTTTATTTCTCCAGAAAGGGCTTTTATATCTCCCGAGAGGGTTTCTCTAATATCTTCCATGCCTTTTTCGAGCCTGGCTAGAACCTTGAGAATCGTCATTCTGAACTCTAGATCTGACATATTACCAATGTCTGTATTGATTATGTCCCTAGCCTTTGGTACTGCTTCTTGTTCTTTTTTTTGTGGTGAATTTTTCCGCCTTGTCATTTTGTCCAGATAAGAGTATATGAATGAGCAAGTAAAATACTAAAAGGGTGGCAACAACCCCAGGAAAATATGTTTTCACCAAATCAGAAGAGATCCCAAATCATGAGGGGGGAGAAAGGGGATAAAAAGAGGTTCAGAAAGAAAAAAAAAAAAGAAACAATTTTAAAAAAGAAAATGAATAAAGAAAAAATATAAAAATGAAAAAATATATACATATTAGATAAACTAATTAAAAAACATTAAAAAAGAAAAGTGTAAAAGTTAAAAAAATTTTGGCAGAAGAGAAAAAAAATTGAAAAAGAAAAAAAATTACATTAATTGCAAGGCTAAAGAATCATGGGGAGAAAGCCATGAGTTCCGTGCTTTGCTTTCTCCTCCTCTGGAATTCTGCTGTTCTCCTTGGTATTGAAACCATACTCCTTGGTAGGTGAACTTGGTCCTGGCTGGATTTCTTGTTGATTTTCTGGGGGAGGGGCCTGTTGTAGTGATTCTCAAGGGTCTTTGCCCCAGGTGGAATTGCACTGCCCTTACCAGGGGCCGGGCTGTGTAATCCGCTCGGGTTTGCTTTCGGGAGCTTTTGTTCTCTGAGCACTTTCTGTAGAGCTCCAGAGGACAGGAATGAAGATGGCGGACTCCCAGTCTCTGGCCTTGAGGAGCAGAGAGGCCGGGGCCCCACTCCTCAGTGCACCCTCAGAGAACAGCACCCAATTACTCCCATCACCTTGGCCTCCGGCCGCGCTCCGAGCTCACCGAGCCTGCGACCGGTTCAAGGTAACCCCGAGCTGAGAGCTCACTCTTCGGCTCTGTCTCTGTAGCTGGCTTCCCTGTTCTAATACCTGTAAGCTCTGCAACACTCAGACACCCCCAATCCTTCTGTGACCCTGCGGGACCTGAGGCCACACTGACCCCGCGTGGTCTTCATCCCAGTTAAGCCTCTGGAGCGATGTCCCTCGGCAGAACAGACTTTTAAATAAAAGTCCTGATTTTGTGCTCCGTTGCTCCACCACTTGCCAGGAGCCGGCCCCTCCCCCCATGGTCTATCTTCCCGTCGCTTTGGATTCACTTCTCTGCCAGTCCTACCTTTCAGAAAGTGGTTGATTTTCTGTTTCTAGAATTGCTGTTCTTCTTCTCTTCGATCTCCCATTGGATTTGTAGGTGTTTGCAATCTTTAGATAAGCTATCTAGCTGATCTCCTGCTACCTGAAGTAGTCTCAGCCTGCTACTTCTCCTCCATCTTGACTCCTCCCCTGTGTCATTCTATTTTTTAATCTCTTAGCTATGATATTTTCTACCTTTTACTTTAAAAATACCTAAGGAGAAAATGATAGAATAGAAATACTTGTTAATTCTGGTTTTAGAATTATGCCTTTATTTGGCATAATGAATTTTTTTGCCTCCTACTTACAAGGACACTCAAGCTTCCTGTTATGAAAGGTCTCAGAAAGAACTAATTACCGTCTTCATTTTAAGTTTTTGACTAAGATATGTGACCATGATTTAATTGTATTAAATAAATGTTGGAAAATCAGGCATATCTGAATGGAAGACATCTGAATTTTGAATGAAAGATTTGTTCTCATTCCCACTCAACAGTTAACAACTAATGCCCCCACCCCTCAAAGGACAGCCATTGTCTCAGGGAATTATGAGTTTCACTTTTTGTCATTATCAGGGCCTAAGTAAGAGCAAAAGTTTTAGATGGACAGCTGGAATATTATGGTAAAGATGCCTGTGTCAATGAAATATTTTAGATTTTTAATAACATTGAGGTATCCCATAGACAGATCCCAAGAGGAAGGTTTTACACATGTAAGTTATTTAGGAAAGTAATTCATGGGAAGCAGAAATAAGATTGGGGGACTGAAATATGGGAAGGGGGTAAAGCTAATATAAGGATTAATGGAATTATCTCCTGTTATGGGTTGTTCCATCTTGCATGACTATATGAAATATATCTGAGGTTGCCTTCCCCAAGGTAAGAAAGGGGAAGAATTGTCCATTGGGGGCTGGTCGCATTAATCAGTGACTCAGTGGTGACTCCACAGTCACACATGCTTAAAAGCCTAACAGCACTCATGGCCATGGTGCCAGAGAAGCTCCACAGCAAGGAAACAACAGGTGGGAAGTGTGTTGTAGCAGTGTGAAGCTGGGGAAGACTGCCCACTCTTGAGAGGCTAATTGTGGTTCTTTCTTATAGGATAAGACAAACTAAAATTTCTTCAAATGAAGTTTCTGAGCTTGGGTATATATAGATTCCTAAGACATGGTCACATATACTGGAATGTCCCCTAAGTCTTCCCTTATATTAAACAAATTCTTATTCAGGCTGGAGAAATTCCTGTAGTGCCAAAACATAAGTCAGAATTTTAAGGTTTGCAAAATACTCTGTTTATTTTCCTTCTTTCCAAAACTAGGGGTTGGGGGAGAGGGTGGGGGCAGAGGCCACATTCTTTATCTCCAGCTGATATTAGAAAAAAAATCTAAACACCATCTGGACATGAACATAATTGGAAATTAATGCCATAACTTTTAAGGCATTAAATTCAATTTATGAATAAACACTAAAAACTTGCCTGATGTACAGTCACCCATCCCATAGTCACTTAAGGAGATTGTTTTGTCTATTGTCAAACGGAGCAGAACTTAACCATCGTAGTCATTTCCCCATTAATCTGGGGGAGTTGGAATACCTAATGTGGACCAGTGTCTCACTTTGCAAATGAAGAAAGGGAGGATCACAGAGATAAAGTAACTTGTCAAATGTCAGCCAAAAAAATTCAAGCTCAGGTGTTCAGACTCCTAGACTACTATTTCTTCTCTATCATCCCAATAGAATTATTTTGTCTTCCTAATATTCATTTCATTTAGCAGTATTTTCTATTTCCATGGGGAGCTCTGCCACCTCCATTTCCCTGAAGACAACATTCAGTGTAAGTTTCATTTGGTTTATATTTTCAGCCAAATAAGACACATCTTCTCCCAGATAGGATTTTCCTTCATCACTGGGATCCAGACTAACCCAAGGCATCTTCTATACTCCCCACAAAATATTTCTAGGGCCTAAACCTGTAGGTCTTCATGATGAAGGGGCACATAAGCAGGGCCACTTCTGTGTGGATGTAAGGCACCCCTCATGTGGAGGGCTCCCCTGAGCCTATGCAGAAGAGTAGGAATGTGAATGTGTGGGCCCCAAGTGTGAAGATGCCCACATTTAGAGAAGAGTAGTCAGGACTTCTCTCTGAGTAGATGATAATTTCACCTACAGGATGACTGGAGAAACCTTGGACTCCTCTTGCTCACAAGTATCTTCCTCAGTGACCTTTACTTGCAGGAACTTCTACATTTCATGTCTCTCCTTAAAGGTCCCTTAAAACAGTACTTGTGCTCAACTGATTTAACATAAGATTCATTGATTTATTATATTAATGTATAATCACATTAATTTAGTATATTAAATTATGATTTATAATTCACTAAATATTAATATTCACTTGTCAGGTATAAATTAAGGCACCTCAGTGCTGGATCTAGGAAGGATAACTTAGCTAATAACTATCTTATCGTTGACTCTCCCATGCCCGGGACCAGGACACTACTTCAAAATCCATGAGGTAACTAACAAGACTGCAGAACTAGGGGCTAGGAAACCTGGACTGTAGTCCTTCAGCACCAGGGCATCTGGGAAGGAGACAATCACCCCTCTCCAACCTCAGGTCAGTTCCAGTGCTTACAGGCCCTGATCCCAGCAGGAGTCAATGGGCTAGCTGTAGACAGAAAGATGCGGGGTTTTAGGCTTTGCCTGCCTTGTGGAGGTGATCCTTGGCAGGACAATCTTGTGGTTGACAGTGTGATCCTAAAGAAACTGAGTGTTTAGAGTCATTTTTTTTCTTATATTTGAAAGTCCAAAAGGAAGGGTAGAAATAGGTGATCAACTGTGTCCAGAGACCTCTGACTAGGGATCTTCCCATATTTGGTTGAATCTACTCACCAAAGTGGCCCAGACAGAACACAAAGACACAGAGGATAGGAATTGCGTGAACCACTAAAGAGGACCCTGGCAGTTTCTCCTTTTATCCTTACTTTTCCCTTCTACATATGTTAAGTTATTTTGCTCTTCTCCTAGATTGTTAAGATAACTTATTTTAAACATTTTTTGTTTTAATCATTTAAAAATATAAATTCAAGTTTTGACATGATTTTTAATTCTCAATTCAAAATATGTTCTTAATTTCTCTTGTGATTTCTTCCTTGGACCATAGAGTACTTAGAATCGTGTTACTTGACTATCAGGTATTTGTAATTTTCCAGGTGTCTTTCTCTTATTACATTTATTTTAATTTTGCTACAAGCAGAGAACAAATCCTCTATGATTTCAATCATTTTTAATTTACCAAGTTATGTTTTATGTCCTAGCATAACGATGTATCTTTGTAAACTAGAAAAAAAATATAGAGTTGGACGATTTTCAGTTAAGTCAAGGTGTAGGTGGTGTGGTTCAGATTCTGATTATTTATTGAATTTATTATATACATATTTCATGACAGAGAACAGGGGGTACAAAAAACTCTCCCATCATGTTTTTGAATTTGTCTCTCATAGACCTACCAAAGCTTTCTTCACACCTGTTTGCATATCTTATTAGGTGCTTACACATTTAGGATTTTTTTTCTTTTTTCACTCATTGACCCTTTTAAAATAATGAAATATCTTTCTAGCTTTAGAAATTTTTCTTGTTTTGAATTTTAATTTGTCTTAAAAAAATAAAATCAGTCCAAAATTTTATGGCTGGTTTTTGCATGGTATTTTTTCTATCCAGGTATTTTCCTGATAATCAATCTGTGTCTTTTTATTTAAAGCATATATATATATTTTTTCAAATAGCATTTTTTTTTTAGATTTTATTTATTTATATGACAGATATAGAGAAAGAGAGAGGGAACCCAAGTATGGGGAGCAGCAAGCAGAGGGAGAGGGAGAAGCTGGCTCCCCAATGAGCAGGGAGTCTGATGCAGAGCTCAATCCCAGGACCTCAACATCATGACCTGAGCCAAAGGCAGACACTTAGTGACTGAGCCACCCAGACACCTCTCAAATAGCATTTAATTGTCCCACTTTTTATCTAGTATGATAATCACTGTTTTTAAAATGGTGTATTTAGTTCATTTGTATTCAGTGTGGTTTTTTATATGCCTTTATATGTTTTAAGTCTGCTATCTTTCTTTTTTTTAATTTATTTTATATTTATTTATTATTTTCTCTTTCCTCTGCCTTCCTTTGACCAATTTTTATAAGATTTCTTTATTTATTTTAGAGAAAGAGGGAGAGCAGGGAGAGAGGCAGAGGGAAAGGGAGAGAGAGAATCCTCAAGCAGACTCCTCACTGAGTGTGGAGCCCAAACCAGGGCTTGATCCCAGGACCCCAAGACCATGAACTGAGCCAAAATTAAGAGCTGGCCATTCAATTGACTGAGCCACATAGGCGCCCCTGAAATAATTTCTACTATTTCATTTTATGACATCTATTGGCTTTTAAGCTATACTTCTTTGCTTCAAATTTTTAGTTTGTTCTAGAGATTACAACATGCATATTTAATTTATTACAGTTCATCTTTAATTGATATTTCTGTAACTTAAAACTTACAACAGTGAACATTTTTCTGCCTCTTATAGGTGTATTTTATCTCTATCTATATTATAAACTCCAGAATAATGTTTAATATTTGTTTTAAATGGTGAATTTTCCTTTAAAGACAGTCAGAAATAAAGAAAAGGGTTACTTTGTATTTGCTTGCATATTTATCATTTCTAGTGCTCTTTGCTTCTTTCTTATAGATCCAAGTCTCAATTTGCTATAATTTCCCTTAGCTGACTTAGGTTTAGCAACTTCTTTTTGGATTTCTTATAGTGCAGGTTTCCCAAAGACAAATGATCTCAGCCTTTGCTTATCTGAAATGCTCTTATTTTAACTTCACTTTTGAAAGTCATTTTTGCAAGATAGAGAATTTTAGGTTAATAATGCCATTTTAAAGGAGTCATTCTACTTTCTTCCTGATCATTCTACTTCTGATGAGTGTTCAGCAGTTATTTTTATCATTATTCCCTTATATCACATATCAATGTGGCTTTTTTATCTATTTTTAGGATTTCCTTTTGTCTCTGGTTTAACATCAGTCTGAAATGATGTGGTTTGCTTTGTGTTTTACTGCTTTTCAATTTCACAGGTTTATGTTTTTCATTAAATATGAAAATTTTCAGTCATTATTTCTATAAATATTTTTTTCTACCCCAATTTTCTCTCCTATCTTTCTGGCACTACAATCACAAATATGTTAGATGATATGCCACTGACATTTCCAGCCATTTTTCTCTATATTGTTTTTTCTTACCCTATCTCAAATCCCACTAATCTGTCTTCTGTACTATTTATTTAGTGTTGAGCTTGTCAGAAAAAAAAAAATTTGAATTCAGATATTTTGTTTTGCTGATGCAGAATTTTCATAGATTCTTCTTTTAAATGTGAATTTCTGTGCTGAGTCCCTATCTGTCATTCTTTTTTATCCCTCTTTCCCATGAACCTTGAATATATTGATGATAATGATTTTGTTTTATTTACTTATTTATTTTTAGACAGAGCAGGGGTGTGCGAAGGGGCAAAGGGAGAGGGACAGAGAAAATCTTAAGCAGGTTCCATGCCCAGTGGGAAGCCTCAGTAGGGCTCAGTCTCACAACCCTGAGATCATGACCTGAGCTGAACCAAGAGTCAGACGCTTAACCTACAAGCCACCCAGGTCCCCCAGTAATAACTGTTCAGAAGCCCTACCTTAGAATTCAAACATCTCTTGGTATAGTCATTTTCTATGGCTTTCTGAAAATTGTAGATATTAGGTTGTAGAGTTTATGTTCATTTCCTTATAACAATATTGAACTGTGTTTAACTAATTTACTGGCTGATCAGCTTCCTTCTATTCGTGTCTATTTTTGGGTAGATCTAGAGCATTCTTTATTCTGTGACGAGTATAGCTCCATGCTCTGGCCTTGCTGTGCTCTCAACTGGATACCTGTGGTGTTCACTAAGGCAGAGCCACTCTCCAACATCTGTCAGCATTGTGGGACCCTGCCAGCCCCTAGTAGGTCTTCCCTGCTGGACTCCAGTCTTATCCCATGTATGTAGCACTTAGTATTTGGGCAAAGATTCAAGGAAACTCCTATACAGAACTCATCCTCCGGACACCTTCTTTTACTTCATGTTTCTCACACTGCTGCCACCTTGGTGGCCCTGACTCCACCCAGTATTGCCACTGGACTCTGGACTCAAATTCCCTGTGGCATGACTTCCAGAGAACCCCCAGTAAGAAAACCAGGTACTTGTGAAACTTGTCTGGATTCCCTTCTTCCAAGAACCCCAGCCCTATACTGTCTTTCCTCCAATGCCTGAATATGGTCATTTTATAATGGCCTATATTGAGAAGATAATTCTGATATCCATTACTGCCTCGTGGCTCAAACCAGAAGCACCTGCATTATTTTTAATATAAGGAAAGCAAACTTCTTATAAATATGAATTGAATGAATTGAGAAATATGATGTAGCAACACATTATAATGGAATAAGCCTTCTTAAGGGTTTTGGAAGTTTGGGATTAAATTCCCAGCTCCGTGACTTCAATTAATTACTTAATCAGTCTAAACCTTACATTTCTTATTTGTAAATTAATTAGATTATCTGTAAAGTGTTTCCGAGATATATCTTTGTATTCTGTGGCACAAAGATAAGATTATGGATTTTTCAGTTTCAAAGAAATCCAAAAATCATCCCCTTTATATTAGCTGTGATGATAGTTCATAAATGCTCTGATTGGAGAAGTAAAATGTGGAGAGAAAAACTGAATGCTTAATGTACTAACAAATTGTCTTTCATATGCTATGTCTAATGCTTTGCACATTATAGGCATTTAAATTTCCAATAAGAATAAATGTAACATATCAAATAACTCAGCAAATGGTGCCATCAAGAAATCATTCCTCCAAGTGGAACAGACATGTGTTGTATATTAATTCTAAGAAAGCATTGAATAATAACTGCTAATTTACTCATTTAGACTTCCTTCTTTATTATAGACTATTTGGCTTTAGTGACCAGACTTAAATAAAATTGGAATAGTTGCTGTAATTTGAGGATTGAAGATTCACATCCTTTACTTCCATTTATACATGTATTCTACAAACACCTATAGAGAACTTAATAGTGCCAAGAACCCTACTAGCTTCTGGAGACAAAATAATAGTCAAAATAAACTTGGTTCCTGCTATCACGATTTACAGTCTGGTGGAGAAGATAGGCATTAGTAAGATAAACAGAAATAAGTGTATTGTTTCAACTGTGCAATACTCTGTTAAAGAGAAGAATGTGGTTCAATAAGGAGTTATAATGTGGATTTTAGCTAAGGGGGGAAACAGCATTCCAGGAAGAAAGAGCAGCCTATATTAAGTCCATTATTGAGAGGAAGTTAGGCAAATCTGAGGACATAAAAGAAAGTAGTATGGCATAAGCAATTAGACTAAGGGGAATTAGGTACAAAATAAAAGTAGAGTAGTTAGGCACCAGGTTATTTATTTTGATAGGACATGTTAAGATGTTTGCCTTTTCCTAAAAATAATGGGACACATGGAACATTCTAGAGATTAGACCATATATTAGGCCACAAAATAAGCCTCAACAAATGTAAAAAATATTGAAATCATCCAAAGTAGTTTCTCCAGCAACAATGAAATGAAAATAAAAATCAATCCAGGAACACTGAAAAAGTTATAAATGTGTAGAAATTAACAATATTCTCCTAAACTACCAATGAATCAACGAAGAAATCACAAAGAGCAAATACCTTCAGATGAATGAAAATGAACTCACAGAAACATATAATAAAACTATGGGATGCAGCACAAGCAGAGCTCACAGACCAATTTAGAGCCATAAACACCTATGTTAAAAAAGAAGAAGGTCTTAAATTGATTATCTAACTTTACACCTTAAGGAAAAAGAAAAAGAAGAACAAATTAAAACCAAAGCCAGTACAAAGAAGATAATAATAAAAGTTAGATCAGAGATAAATAAAATAGATAATACAAAAAAAATAGAGAAAAACAAAATTTGTTCTTTTGAAAGATCAATAAAATTGACAAGCCCTTAGCTATACTGACTAGGAAAAAACACTGAAGACTAAACTGAATAAGATCAGAAATGAAAGCAGAAGCATTACTACCAATCTTGCATACTAGAAGTATAAAGGATTATAGAAGAATATTATGAATAGTTGTTTACCAATATAGACGAATTGGACAAATTCCCAGAAACACACAAACTACATAAACAGACTCAAGAAGAATGACACAATCCAAGTAACCTATAACTAGCAATTCCACTCAACAGATGGATGAATCAATAAATGTCGTAGAGACAATGGAATATTATTCATCCATAAAAAAGAACTAATAATACATTTTATGTTAATAAAAAATAAATTTTTTTATTTAAAAAAAGAACCAAGTACTGAGATATGCTATAACATGAATGAATCTTAAAAACTTTACAGTAAGTGAAAGAAGCCAGACTCAAAAGGTCACATATTATATTATCCCATTTATGTGAAATAATCAGCATAGGAAAATCCACAGAGATAGAAAGGAAATTGATAAATTGCCAGGCACTAAGGGTCAGGGAGAATGGGAATCAACTGCTTAATACATTTGGAATTTTCTTTTAGGGTGATGAAAATATTTTAGAATGTGATATTAAGTGGTGGTTACATAACATTGTCAATGTGCTGAATGCTGATGAATCACACACCTTAAAATGGTTACTTTTATGCGAATTTCACCTCCATAAGAAACGTACATGACTGAAATTATAAAAACTCAAAAGAATAAATTTTATGAAAAAATATGCACTTACATTATTGAGGACAAATTATAGCCAGGATTAACATAAATCACACTTAGCCTTTTTCATATTCTTCAGCTTTACAGCAAATAGACTCTTCACTATTCAGTTGTGCTTATTTTTCTAGTTTTATCAATATCTTAATCCTACCTTCTGTAAAACATAATGATGTTACTTACATACGCATTGCTCAAGACCTCGTTCATTCATCATGGTGTACATTTGTACACACTACTCAAAATATTGCTTGAAGTGACAAAAATGCAGAAGACCTTATGATCTGACAGTATGAAGTACCTAGTCATCAAACATTGTGATACTAATCCAACAAGTTATTGACACAGAAAATATTCATAGTGAATTGCTAAGTGTAAACATATAGGTTGACTTTCCTGAGGAATATACTACTACCCAACTCAGAAATGTGTGCATATGTTAGTGTATAGAAAAATATTTAAAATATATGCACTATAGTTTTAGCAATGGACACTTTTACAACAGAATTTTTCCTTCTTTATAATTTTGTGCATGACTTGTTAATACCTTGTGTTAATTTTATAATCCAAAAATATTTTGTTTTATTTTTTGAATGGGGTTATATTAAGAAGTTATTTTAAAGCTTCTTTTACACAAAAGTAAAGAGATAAGGTTTTCATCTGGAAAAATTTACTGTAACAGATGTGCAGATTAAAAAAAGGTGCATGTACACATGTTAAAAAATTTCAGCATCAGTGCAGTATGTTCATTATTCAGATTAGGGGGGTTGTGTGGTAAGCATGGAAGGTGAAGAAATAGCAGAAAGAAACAGAAGAAATTGACAGAAATTGATGATATTTACTCTATGCTCTCAAAATGCTATACATTTGAGACAAAATAGCTATATTTTTGGCTATGCAAATATGGAAAATAACCAGTAATAGGCAACATTTTAAATCAGCAATAATGTGACCAACATATCATCTATTATTCTCTGAGCAGTGAGCTCTCCCTAGGGCTCTAGAAGCAATGGTGACACCTGAAATAGAAATACAAAGAGTCTGGTGAATGAAGAGACAAATTGGACCCACCTGACAATGGATTATAACTTTCCACAGATAATTCATTATTTGCAAATATTTTGTTTTTTCACTTAATTTTTTTACTCTAGAAAATGTGTTGAAAAACAATTGCTTGACACAAGTTAGCAATGTGTTAACTTCTGCATTTCAGGAGAAAAAACTGAAACTTCATGTCCCAAAATTCCTTTGCCCTTAGAATTAGTCAATAAGAGGGACATATATATATATTATATGGAAATCAAAAGAGAAGGAAAAGGCATTGTTCTCTAAAGGAAAGACAACACAAATCATTGGCAGTAGCTCCCTTTGGCCTTCAGGGCTTCTTCTGAGAGTCACTCACCGTGGTGCTCCAGAAGCTAGGGTAATAGTTTGTGTACTTCCCATGCCTTAAAAAAGAGACATTTTTCCCCCAGCCATTTCAATGGTTGTATAAACTTTTAATTCTCTCTGCTAACCACTAAGTGAACTGGGTCTCACTGTTCATTTCCTCCTGGAAACTGTAATCACCCATGAAAGTTTTATATTCTTATTTAAGGCTTTTTAAGCATTTAAAAACACAAATCCATGTCATTATTTTCCATAGTAATCCTGAAGTATCAGAATAGTATTCATATATAAAGTACACATTCTAAAACCAAGTAGTATTGTGTGATATCACCAATGGTTGCTAAGAAAATTATTTTCATAACATGATGAACTACATTAAACAGACACTGATAACTAGTAATGGAATTATTTGTTAAATAACTTATTTGACAATAATCTACTGAATACTTATTGCCCATCCATGTACAAGATGGTGTGTTAGATAGTAATTATGATAAATTGAATAGAAATAGTCTTTGTTCCCAAAAAATTCATCACTTGGGGAGGATACTGAAGGAATATATCATTAACTATATCACAAGGTAACAGTAATAATAATAAAAACAACAGCAACAACCACTAGCACTTACCAAATAGAGGAGCTAGAATAAGCAATCTATATACATTTTCTCATTTAAGTGTCACAACAATCCAATGAACTAGGCAGCATTATTACCTCCATTTCACAAGGGAGGAAATACTTTGAAAGGTTATATCAATAGCAATATGAATATCAAACAGGTACTAAATGATAACACAGAGATTCAAATCCAGATACGTCTAACTCCAGAGCACGCCTACTACTACACTTTTATGCCAACTATATGAACGACTTCCAAAGGAAACACAGAGGGGACAATTCATTCCTTTTCTGGAAAATTAATACTACACAGAGAAAGTGACTTTTGGGCCCGGGCTAGAAATTTTCCACATGCTTAAGAATGTGTAGGAATTTAAGACAGAGAGATTAGAAGAGGCATATAGAAATAAGAATGAATGAAATGCAGTCATATGTGACTAGAAAAGAGAGTGTAGAAGGCTACTGACAGTTGATGAGCCTTCAAAGGAAATACAAGTGCTTCCTGAATTTAAACTAAGGACCTTAAATGTCAAAGAGCTAAGAATAACAAGTTTTTTATCTATACAGAATCTCATTAATTTTTAATGAATAAAAGCAATTTGATATGTACATAAAGTTATAAAATGCCCACTAGGGGATATATCATCAGATGGCTTGCATTCCTTAGCTAAATGTTGTTAGAAATTTAAAGGTTTGAATTTATTGTCATATACATGCATGTTTGCCAGCTGGGTTGCATATTGTTGACCAACAGTTCTTTGACCTTAATAACATGCAAATGAACCAGAATATATAGCTCCTGTGAACTGAAAGTCACTGCAAAGTCCTGTGTGCCAAAAGTTCTTTATACTAGCCCATCACTGAGGAAGAAATTCTCATATTCAGAATCACCCTTTGAGTTTAAGACAAATTTCTCCTCAGTGAAACGTCAAGTGGAGAAAGAAAAACACAGTATGGAGGAGGAGTTGTGGCGAGCTCTCCTTAGGGCCCTAGAAGCAATGGTGACACCTGAAATAGAAATACAAAGAGGCTGGTGAATGAAGAGACAAACTGGACCCACTTGACAATGGATTATAACTTTTCACAGATAATTCATTATTAAGTGGAGGAGGAGTAAGGGGACCCTAGGCTTGCCTTGTCCCTTGAACACAGCTAGATAAATATCAAATCGTTTTGAATACCTAAGAAATTGATTTGAGGACTGAAAGAGAAAAGCTGAACAACTAGAATTGGAAAAACAATACCACATAGTGGAAGATAGGTGCTGCAGAGAGTTGATTTGAGGGACAGAAGAGCACTGCTGGTGCTACAAAGAGGAGGTAACCCTGATCATGGAGAGAGGAGCAAAAGAGAAAGAGAGAGAGTGAAAGAAAGAGTGAAAGCACACATAGGGAATTGCACAAGAAAAACTCTTCCCCAAAACCACTGTTTGGGAGAGAGAGAGGGCCTGAATACCAGAAGTTTTTATAAATAGTGTAGAACAGAGACTGAAGTTTTGGAGGTCTGAGCCATCACCAGAGTCATGCCCGGCGTGTGTGGTAGTACTCCAGTGGGAAAAGAGGGCAGAGACCAGAGAGTGGGCAGTGTGGTTTGAAGATACCCTGGGTCACACACAAGAAGTTCCCCTATTTGGAGTGTATCTGGGAATGATAGCACAGCCTTACTGGGGGCAAAAGAGCCAGCAGTGTCAGCATGCTGCCCTGTTCCCTAACATGGGAACAAAGACACTGGCTGGGGGCAGCAAACCTTGATGCTGGCTTTTAGTTGTGCTTTACCATAAACTCTGAACTGCTGCTCGGCCATGTAGCTGATTTCTGGGATAATCCAGCACTGGCCACAGCATAGCAAGACCCTCCCCCAGAGGATGAGCATCAGTCTGTGCCATGCAGATCTTCAAAATCTGGAGTTTTGAAACCCAGCCGCATGCCTGAGATAAAACACAGAGGTGCTATGCCACTTGGTAGGTGGAAGGTTCAGACATAAGAAGGGTGAAGGCAGGGATCTGGTGGAAATTGGGGATACAAGAGAGATGATTGTTTGCTCTTCAGACTTTCTGAAGAGTGGTAGGCCTACACCCCCTGATCCAAGGATGAGACAGCAGGGCAATGCCATTTTTGTTCCTACCCATCAGCACTGACCAACTTCAGGGATGAATGCAGCCTCACCCACTGGTGCCCAGAGCCACTTACACCAAACCCCTCCCCCTGCAGGTACATGTCCACTAGGGCAAGTCTGTCTAAGAATCAAAGCAGCAGGACCCTCCCCCAGAAGACCGCACAAACCCCTCACATTCACTAATCATTGTAGAGTGTGCAAAGCTTCAGGTCTAGGGAAAATAGGATCTAGCTTCCTTTTTAAAAGTTATTTATTTATTTATTTGTTTGTTTATATTTTTTTGACCTAGCTTCTTATAATAAGCAGACCAAAACACACCTAAGATCTAGCTTCCTTAACAACAAAACAAACAAATAAAAAACCACTTCTAAATATTCTTTTTTTTTTAAGATTTTTATTTATTTATTTGACAGATCACAAGTAGTCAGAGAGGCAGGCAGAGAGAGAGAGGAGGAAGCAGGCTCCCCACTGAGCAGAGAGCCTGATGTAGGGCTCGATCCCAGGACCCTGAGACCATGACCTGAGCTGAAGGCAGAGGCTTTAACCCACTGAGCCACCCAGGCGCCCCCACTTCTTAATATTCTTAATATAGCCATTACTCATTACTCTCGGGAATAGGGATAAAATAGGCTTTCCTAAAAATCACACACATAATAAAAAGAAAGAGTGACCCAGACAAAATGACAAGACAGAGGAATTCACTCCAAAAGAAAGAAGAGGAACAAGTCATGGTTAAGGATTTAATCTATACAGATACAGGAACCAGAGTTTAAAACAATAGTCATAAGGATACTAGCTGGGCTTGAGAAAATCATAGAATACACTAGAGAATCCCTTACTGCATAGATAAAAGAACTAAAAACTAGTCTGGCCAAAAAATTTAAAAAGTGCCCCAGCCAAGATGCAAAACTAAATGCATGCAATGACAATGAGGACAGATGAAGCTGAGAATGAATCAGTGATATAAGTGATATAATTATGGAAGATAATGAAGATATTAGTATATGAATGTAGACCTAGGGAAATCTTCAACTCCTTAAAACATACAAACACTTTTATCATAGGAGTCCTAGAAGAAGAGAAAGAAAAAGAATCAGAAGCTTTATTTGAGTAAATAATAGCTAAAAACTTTCCTAATCTGAGAAAGGAAACAGACATGAAAATCCATGAAGCACAGAAAACTCCCATTAAATTCAATAAAAGCCAGCCACCACCAAGACATATCATAGTCAAAATCACAAATACACAGACAAGGAAAGAACCTAAAAGCAGCAAGGGGGAAAAAAAAAGTCCTTAACCTACAAAGGAAGACAGATTGGATTCACAGCAGATTGTCCACAGAAATTTGACAGGTCAGAAGAGTGTGGCATGATATATTCTTTGTGCTGAATGGAGAAAAGATCCAGCCATGAATGAATACTTTGTCCAGCAAGGCTGTCATTCAGAATTGGGAGAGATAAAGTGCTTCCCAGATGAGCAAAAACTAAAGGAGTTCATGATCATTAAACCAGCCCTGCCAGAAATATTAAGGGGACTCTTTAAATGGGGACAAAAGAGAACAAAAGCAACAAAGATTAGAAAGGAACAAAGGACATCACCAGAAACACTAACTTTACAGGTAACACAATGGCACTAAATTCATATCTTTCAATAATCACTCTGAATGTGAATGAACTAAATGCTCTAATCAAAAGACATAGTGTATTGGAATACCCTTGTTAAAAAACAAGACCCATCTATATACTGCTATAGAGACTCACTGTAGATCTAAAGATACCTGCAGATGGAAAGTGAGGGGGCGGGGAACCATCTATCATGCTAATGGACATCCAAAGAAAGCCAAAGTAGCCTTACAGATGTCAGACAAACTAGATTTTTGTTTAGACTGTAACAAAAGATAAAGAAGGGCATTATGTTATAATTAAGGGATCTAGCCATTAAGAAGATCTAACATTTGTAAATATTTATGCCCGTACTTGGGAGCACCCAAATATATAAATCAATTAATAACGAACTTAAAGTCCCCTACTATAACTCTATTATTATCAGTGAGTTTCTTTAACACCCTGCTTCAGCAATGGACAGATCATCTAAGCAAAAAATCAACAAGGGAATGAGGGCTTTGAATGACACACTGGACCAAATGGACTTAATAGATATATTCAGAATATTTCATCCTAAAGCAGTCTTTTGGAAACCATACAGAACATTCTCCAGAATAGATCACATATTGAGTCACAAATTGGCACTCAACAAGTACAAAAAGATTGAGATCATACTATGCATATTTTCAGACCATAACACTATGAAACTTGAAGTCAAACACACACACACACACACACACACACACACACACACACACAAATGGAAAGACCACAAATACATGGGGGTTAAAGAGAATCCTACTAAAGAATGAATGGGTTAACCAGGAAATTAAGGATGAGATAAAAAAAAAGTACATGGAAACAAATGAAAATGAAAACACAACAGTCCAAACCCTTTTGGACGTAGCAAAGATGGTCCTAAGAGGGAAGTATATTGTAATTCAGGACTGCCTCAAGAAGCAAGAAAAGCCTCAAATAAACAACCCAAACTTACACCTAAAAGATCTAGAAAAGGAATAGCAAATAAAGCCTAAAGCCAGCAGAAGAAGGGAAATAATAAAGGTTAGAGTAGAAAAAATTGATACAGAAACAACAACAAAAAACCCAGTAAAACAGATCAACGAAACTAAGAGCTGGTTCTTCAAAATAATTAATAAAATTGATAAACCCCTAGCCAGATTTAACAAAAAGAAAAAGGAAAGGACCCAAATAAAGTCACCAATGAAAGAGGAGAAATCACAAACAACATCACAGGAACACAAACAATTACGATAGAATATTATGAAAAATTATATGCCAACCCAAGTGTGCTTTAAACTCAAGATTCCTAAACCAAGCATGTGTGAGGAAAACGGAAACCGATTTGCAATCAAGGCAGGAAGAACTGAGCTAAGATATGAGCTTCTGCCACCCTAACTATGGAAGGAAGCACATGAATCTGAGTGTGTTCCCCACTAAGGCAAAACAGGGGTATTCCTCCAAGAAGGGAGAAAATCCAGAATTTCTACAACACATATTTATAAATCAAAAACATAATCTGGAAGCACATGGTACACAGTGGATATAATTTCTAAAGAAAAATTATAAAATAATAAGAAAAGACAACAAGCAGCTGTTATAACTAGATAGCTATGTATATTTTTTTGCCTCACTGAGCATAGCTAAAATAGCTGCTTTAAAGTCTTTGTCTGATAATTACAAATCTGATTAATCTAGAAGTTAGTATTAGTTGTCTTTTGTATGTATATAGCACACACATATTGTATTCTACATACACATAATGCATATATATTGTACTATATGTTGTATAGCTATGCATATCTTTATATTTTTTATATATTGAGTGGATTAAAAAATCTCATTGGGGAAGTAAAAAAAAAATTTGAAGAGCCAAAGTTTTAGCACATAAGATCACAGTAGCTTTAAAAAAATCACTAAATTGTGTAATAGAAGGATGGAGATGACGGAGAAAAAATCAATAAACTTGAAGACAGATCAATAAGAAGCACTCACTCTAAATGAAAGAAGGAAAAAATTATATTTAAAAAGCCCAAAGTCTCAGAAGAAAGTGAATAATAAAAATAAGAGCTAAAGTTTAAAAAAAAAGTCATACAAGAGAGAAAATACAAATTGCTGATATTAGGGATGGAAAAGAGATGATCACTACAGTTCCTAAAGACTTCAAAAGAATAGGAAAAAATATTATTAAAAATTCTGGGGGCACCTGGGTGGCTCAATGGGTTAAAGCCTCTGCCTTTGGCTCAGTCATGATCCCAGGGTCCTGGGATCGAGCCCCACATCGGGATGTCTGCTCAGCAGGCAGCCTGCTTCCCCCCGCTCTCTCTCTGCCTACTTGTGATCTCTGTCAAATAAATAAATAAAATATTTTTAAAAATTATTAAAAATTCTATGCAAACAAATTTTGTAATTTAAATTCAATGGACAAATTAGTGACTAATAAAACATATTATAAAAATTCTCAATCAAATGTAAGCAAAATAAATCCAGACATATATAAAAAGGATAAAATATCATGACCAAGATTAAAAAAAAAAAATCATGACCAAGAAAGGTTTATACTTGGGATGTCAGGTTGTTTAACAGCAAGTCAATAAATTTATCATATTAACAGAATAGAGGAGAAAAATATAATAATTTAAATACAAAGAGACAAAATGCTGACTAAATTCAGTTATCCAATCACAGGTAAATAAAAGTTTTCCTCTCTTAGGGAACTAAGAAAGGAACAGAACCTAATCTGCCAAAGACCATCAAAAACAACAAAAAAAATCTTTAACCCTATGATATGTAACACTGACATACTGAACTTTTACACTCTATGACTGGGAACAAGTTTGGGATGACCACTAACTCCATTTGTATTTAACAATGTATTAACCCAAGTCAGTACAAGGTTAAAAAAAAAAGCATATAAATTAGGAATTAAGATATAGAGCTATATCTGTTTGTGAATTACGTTTGTTCACATAGAAACCCCTTGGAAATCAACAAAACACCTGAAAGAACTAATAGTAAACAGTAAGACACAAAATATAGGGTTAATAAGCAGAAACCAAGTATGGTACTTCATATTAGCAGCAAATGATTAAAAATTTAGAATTTGAAAATTTCATTTTAATTGAATCTAGAAAAATACCTCATGAACGGTATTTAACAACCTCTACTTTGAAAACTACAAACCTTGCTGAGAGTTCCATTGTTCATTTAATTAGCTCTCTTTTAGCACACTATTTCAGCTTATAAATCTCTGTGCCTGATAATTCCATATGTCTAATAGAATAATACTTTATCCATATGATAATTGACTCTCTCTGCTTGACTTATTTCACTCAGCATAATCTCTTCCAGTCCCGTCCATGTTGCTACAAAAGTTGGGTATTCATCCTTTCTGATGGAGGCATAATACTCCATAGTGTATATGGACCACATCTTCCTTATCCATTCGTCCGCTGAAGGGCATCTTGGTTCTTTCCACAGTTTGGCAACCATGGCCATTGCTGCTATAAACATTGGTGTACAGATGGCCCTTCTTTTCACTACATCTGTATCTTTGGGGTAAATACCCAGTAGTGCAATTGAAGGGCCATAGGGAAGTTCTATTTTTAATTTCTTGAGGAATCTACACACTGTTTCACTTATTTGTGGAGCATAACAAATAGCATGGAGGACATGGGGAGTTAGGAGAAGGGAGTTGGGAGAAATTGGAAGGGGAGGTGAACAATGAGAGACTATGGACTCTGAAAAACAATCTGAAGGGTTTGAAGAGGTGGGGGGGTGGGAGATTGGGGGAACCAGGTGGTGGGTATTAGAGAGGGCATGGATTGCATGGAGCACTGGGTGTGGTACAAAAACAATGAATACTGTTATGCTGAAAATAAATTTTAAAAAAATGAAAAAAAAAAGAATAATACTTTATTAGATGACTTTTATAGTCCCTCATTACACAGCTCACAATCTGAGAAAAGGCAAATGAAGTAAGCTTTATGTATTTTTCCCCTCATTTTGCTTTATTGTTACTTATAACAGCTTTCTAGAACAAAGTGACTCAAACTGAGTGGGAGAGAAAATGTAAGCAATATCCCAGGTGTATTTAGAGAGCTGTGAGTTGTGGTGCAGTCATTTTGTTGGGGTCAGAAAGACACCAATGTTGGTACTTTAAAGTTTTCATTACTGCGTTTGAAGAAATAACGAATGGTGGTGTTTTGGAAAGACTCAAGTCAGAAGTATAAGGGAAATACAATTTGCTTCAATATGAAAATGTTTACGGATCTAGAGAATCACATTCTCCAATATAGTAACACTCATATAGCCCAGGAATGAGACTCGCAGGGTCCACCACGGAGGAGCCACATGACACAGCAGCTTTTGCAAAAGCAGAAAACGTCATTGAAATAGATTTTGATGTAAGAGTTTAGCAAAGTGGGGAAGGATAGAATAAAGTTTCATACAACCATCACTGTCAGACTGTTCCTGGTAAGGGCTAAGGATATCTCCAGGCAAGTGGAGTCCTCTGGTGATGAGACATGTCAGTACTGGGTGTGGTCAAGGTGTCCAGAGACAGATCATAGACAATGTAAGTAACAGGAACACTGAAACAGTTTTATATTAATTCTTTCCCTCTTTAACCATCCATCTTCCTATGTCCTTGTTAGTCTATGATTGGGACAATTGCCCATTCATGATTTTCATTGTAAGTACAAACACCAAGAAGTGTTCCAGTGAATCACCTATGTTTCTCCATATTCCTGCCCACCCACATTAAGGAGCAGAAACCTCCTGCTCATGATTATAAAGATTCGTTACCCCTGCCACTGTAGCTTCTTTCATTGTCTACTGATATAAGAAATGCAAAATGACCAGCCACAGTTTTAGGTTTAGTATAATTCCTACTGTATTTTTTGGTTAGAAAGCACCCCCCCAAACCCGAAACAAAGGTCTCTAATTCAATAGATTAAAGCTACAGGAACAAAAGCACAATTCTGAGATAAGATGGTAATAACTAATTCCTTTCCATGGGTCCTGAATCCAGGTACTCTATCAGGGACCCAATATTGTATAGAAGTTATTGGTTCAAAGTAGAGACTATGTATAAAGAACAGAATCCAGATCCTCATAATTTCATCTCTAAAGTGATTTCATGGCTGTACCTTAAGGAAACAATTCCAATGTTCTATCAGGCCAGCAGCGTCTGGATAATGTAGTAATCGGTAAAACAATTTATCCTGTAATCATGTACCCATGGCCAGATTTACTGCTCCAGCTCCTGCTCATTGGAAGAATGCACCCTATCTAGGGTCTCTCAGATGTACGCTAATAGGAGTACGATGTGGCAGCAATCAATTTTCTGCTCACGTCAATATATCAAACTGATTTATTCATGAAGTAAGCATGAAATTTTTAATCTTTTATCAGTTGGTTATAGGGATCTTCCATGAACCACAGTTATTAGTTGAAGAAGTGTTTATTACTGGACAAGGGGTCCTGCCCACCAATAGTGGCTCTTGCAGCAGAGAAAAAGAGTTTATTTCAGGACACCAAGCAAGGAGCAGGGATGAAATTTCTACAATCTGACTCCCCCAGGATAAGGGGAGCTGAGCATTTATGGGATTTTACGAGGGGTTGGAGATCTAGAAGGTGGATGGAAGTGACTAGACATTGGGAAAGGTGAGGTAAGGAGAAAGACATTGCTGCTTCTGTACAGCACCACCCGGTGACATCCAGACACTTACATCATATGTAGACAGGATGGCACGAACGTGACAGCATGAGGATATCTCCTGTGTGTCCCCACAGAGGTTACTTTTGTTTATTCTCGGTCCCTCCTGCACACCTGCAAGACTTCTTCCCAGTTTTTTCTAGTCTTACTTACTTGGTTTTGTGGTGGTTGATCAACATTCTGCACAGCTGGTTTATAAGTCAATTAAGCTGAACAGAATGTTCTTGGGGTAGAATGGTCATGCATGGGTTATCTCAAAGAGTCAGTTTCACCTTAGTGTAATAGAAGCAGTGACAACAATATCTGAGCCCCTATCACATAAACTACTTGTGCCTCTGGCCCTGCCTAGACATGCTCCATAATATACCATTTCCGGTATATAATGGACTGCTGGGCTCTCCCAACCTTATGTCCTGGTGAAGAGCAGCACCCAGTGAGTGATGACACAGTTGCAGTGACTGAGTCACTTAATGGCCAGTGTCCGGCATTTAGTCTCTACTGGGTTCTGGTTGCATTCCAGGGACTACTTTTCAAACTGTTAGTTCTGACAGAATATGATCAGGGGACTGGAAGAGATAGCTACAGTGATGGCGTCCACAGAGAGAGAGTCAAACGAAAACACTGTGTCCATTAACTATTTAAAAGCCCATCATTTCAGCTTCTTCATGTGTTT
Source organism: Lontra canadensis (assembly GCF_010015895.1). Taxonomy (NCBI): domain Eukaryota; kingdom Metazoa; phylum Chordata; class Mammalia; order Carnivora; family Mustelidae; genus Lontra; species Lontra canadensis. The sequence continues at coordinate 2,562,794 of NW_022631124.1, forward strand.
CCTTCCTTCAGGCTCCTCCCTCCACATTCCCTGGGAGGACACGCAGCCTCAAATGTGTAGTCGCTTCCCCTAGCACTAACAGAAAATAAAACCCAACAATCAAGAAATTCAAAAAAACAGTAGGGAAAAGAGCTGTTTGTTAAAGCACAAAACTTGCCATTTCTGTGCCTTTTTTTGAATTGAAACGGTAATTAAAGTTGTCCAGATGCTGTCGTTTCAGGGGAACACTAAAGTAGAAAACACAAAATTGCTTTAATTGCCTTGAGGTGATTAAATTTGGAAGTAATGGGCTTTCCATCAATCTATCCTCCTTTTTTTTAGAAAAGAAAACACTAACCAGGTTGTGTTTTCAAGAATATCGATCTGTAAGAGATGTGTATTTTTAAATAACTGTAGGCAGGTTATAAATCTAATCTACTTTAGATCCTTAATAAAGTGCCCCAGGCTTTCCTATTCATTCCACAATAACATGTCAACTTCCCTAGTTCTGTCTCAGTAGCTTAGACACTTCTCACCTGGGTGCACGCACAATAGCAAAACTATAAAGATGAACTCTCTGAAGTAGAAATTCTTATGGCATCTCTAATGTGGAAATAGACTAGATTGATGAGGTCAGTATTAAAGCGGCTGTCTTTAATGAGTTGAAGACTCCCATCTGTGCTATATCCTGATGTGGAGGAAGCCAGGGAGAACAGAATCCATAAGATGTGATGACCTCTTCATCAACATTAAAGTAACAGTAGGGAAAGCAGAGGGAGGGCTGGGTGTGGAGAGCCCTAAGGCATTGAGGTTTAGCTTAATGACTGAGGACAAAATTAAAGTGTTAATTCAAACAACGAGTCATAAATTTAGCTTTAAGAAATGTGTTCCTTTGAATCTGTAAGTATTAACAGAGAAATTCTAGCTTCCTGAAGGAAGGTAGAGATCAGTTGGCAAGCTAAAGTTTCCTTGGAAAATAGGACACACAATGTACTCTTCCCCATGCAAGAGGCACAGCACTGGCCGATCCATCACTGTTCTCCGAATGCTGGGAGATTTGGCTTCTGATCCGGCAGTTTGCTAATGTGGCGTAGGTATGTTGACTCTTCCCAACTGCAGAGATAAGATGAATCCAAGAAAAATTTGAAGTTAGATTAGAAGTGCAATAGAAAGTGAATAATCATCATGAAGTGTTTATGTTTTCAGGAAAATTATATTTATAAAATCTGTGCTGGAGAATTGTCATACACCTGTGAAATGTTACCTGCGGAAAGCTTCAGGCAAAATATTCTGCACTTAACCACTGACCTTAATAATTTGAGGCAAGTATTTCACTTTGCTGGCTAATATTCAGAGAATTCATTTGTTCCATTCCAATACACATAACTGAACATTGATTCTCAGAGCTGGGAAGAAATGGCATCCTTGAATTTTCTGCATTTTTTTCCTTTTGAAGTTCAACTAGACTGACCTAACTTCACTCTGCAATCCCACCTAATGAAATATGCCAGTGAACATTAAAATCTACTGCAAATTGATGAGGCTTTTCAAAGAGGACCTGGACAATAGTTAATTCAAAGTAAATGTTAATTGTCAAGGCAGACACAAAAGATTCCTTTGTGAATCTGCCTCCAGATCTGACAGCTTCAGTAGCAATTGTTGTTGAGATGGAATAAATGCATAGACCAGTAGGAAAAGGGAGAAGAAGAAGAATTTAACAAGAATTCTGTACTTGTGGGATGCATCATGTTTACAGAGAGAAGGACACACTTTTTACTTCACTCTGAGATTAATGATATTTAAATTCAATATTAAGTTTCATAATCAAAATATTTTTCTGTTCATCACAATTAAATATATACAACTTTAATAATTGAAAGTGAAGTGAACTTTTGTAATTGAACTATAAGCTTATTAATGTTTACTTCAATAAATAGGAAATCACAAACTAGTGAAATATTTTTGGGGCACATGTTTTTCAATTATATGATACAGATTGCACTTTTTCCTTGAGAATGTAATCACCAAATGGCTTCATCATATCTCTATTTGATGAATGGAAATATTTCCTTTTTCTCAAGGTCATAGCAAGACAAACAAACCTGTGGAAGGCAGTGAACATGAAATTTGCCCAATGTTAAATTGTTTAGTATTTGTAGTTTTCTGGCTTAGCTCAATCAAGTAAAGCATCAGAGAAAAAGAACAGTGAATATCTGTAAACAAGGCAAAAGATTGAACCCAATGTCAGTCAAATGTCCTAGCCTCATAAATATAGACAATGCTGTCTCCAAATATAAGTTTTTTAAAAAGCTCTCTACTGAGGTACTTGGCAAATATCTTCTTTAGGGAATAAATCTGGTGACCTGAGACTAGAGAGATAATGACAATCATTTTAAAGGAATGGATTCCACAACAGTTCTAGTCTGGTCTTTTCTTCTTTCAACTCCATTGTAATATTTTACATGTTTAAAAGAAATTATTTGTTAAGTAAATATTGCCCTTCTTTCATACCTCATCTGGTCTTCAGAGCAGCAAAATGTATAGTTATATATTCACATATAAAGAGATTTGTTAAATACTTTAAGGTATTTGGTAGAAATCTGTCATAAACTATAGAAGGAAATACGGAGTGGTTTAAAAAACACTGGAGTACTTATAGTAAGATATATCTGCATCTGAAACATGGACTCTCCCAAGGTCATAGCCAAGGAATCTTATCTAAGGCTGGACTGGGGAAGGATCTTCTTCTAAGCTTATGTGGTTGCCGGCAGAATTCAATTCTTCAAGAGTTGTTAGACTGAGAGCCTCCATTCCTAGCTAACTTTTGACCAGCTTCTTCCCTCCATTCCTTGAAACATGAACTCCAATATGGCAGCTCGCTTCATCAAAGTGTGCAAGCCAAGAAGGCAATAGAGAGAGTCAACTAGCAAAACGGAAGTCACAATCTTATGTAATTTAATCACAAAGTGACATCCCATTACTTTTGACATATTCTGTTGATTAAAAGCAAGTCAAACTCAAGGGACAGGATTTCATGAAGGTAAGTACCAGTTGGTAATCATTCGAGACCATCTTAAATTTTCCCTATCACAAGTGGTTTCCACCCTCATGAGATTACTATGAATATTAAGTCATATATCTCATAGTAAGCACTTTGCAAATATTAATTACAGCTCATTGTATAGATACTTTCTCTTCCTTGTCATTGTACCCAATTACTTTTGTTGGGGTTCTGTACCTACATTGTTTCAACCATGGGGGTTTCCATGAATTATGTTTCAGAGATTGTTTCAGGTGATTGCTGAGACTCTTTTCCTAAAGATAACATTTGCCCTGATGCTTTCCCTAAATTGGAAAGGGAGCTCCTTAATGGAATGGAGAAGAGACAGTGGACATATCATGAACAGAGACAGAAAGAACAAAGAGCTTACAATATCTGGAGGAACAGTAGTCATGCACTGAAGGAGAATACTTTCAGAAGTCAAAGGTTGTAAGTAAGGAAGAACACAAAGAAAAAGCAGTAGAAGAAGAAAAGAAATGAAAAGGAAATAAATAAAAGAATAAATTTTAAAACCATATCTGGATTTGTATGTAAATCTACCACTTAATAGTTATATCCTTGGGCACATTTTTATTTAATTTATGTGAACCTGTTTCTTCATCTATGAAAAAGATATAATAGAACTTCTCTGTTTTATAGGCATGCTGTGGAGCTCAAATAGTGCTTGAACATGGAAAACAATAAGTGATATTATCATCATCATTGTCATCATTATTAGTAGTATAAATAGACAAGCTGGGATTAGAGTATTACGGAACCTAAAATGCTGGATCAAGGAAAAATTCATATTCTTACTCAGAATATGAAAACTCTTGAGTTTTCCCAGGTGCCTTTTGACAGTGTGCCTCAAAAAATCATGATCTAAAAGAAAGTGCAACAATATTTTTAAATATAAGTAGCAAAAACTCAGCTCAATGGAAAATCATCATTTTTATTAAAAGGCAGAGATCAGAATGGCACCAGGGAGGACCCAGTTATAATATTTGAACTAGTTAATAATATAATAACTGGCATGATTCATGTCTTCTTTTTGTCTTGCTTGTACCTCTTTGTGAAAAGTGAAGAAAAACCTAGAAAATGCAATGAAATGAATCAAATGGTCAACTTGGTCTTGCACAAAAACAAGTAAACAGTGTCAAACTCCCTTTATTTATTCTAAGTCTAAAAGGAATATCTGTTCAAAAACACAAACAAAATAAAACGTTGTGCTGAGCTGTCTCCAAGTTTGTGAATGGTGGCAGAGGCAGAGAATGGAAACCAGAAGAAAGTGACAACCCTGAGCAATTTATCTTGGACAGGTGCTCCAGAAAATAACTACCACCCAAGCAGATAGGGATGCTCAGAGGTTGCTCACCTTCTCTCAAGTACTCTATTACTGTGTTTCTCTTCTTTGTCTTATAAAAATGTGCCAGAAAATAGTAAGAAGAGAGTGTATTCATGCACACAAGTGAAGGCTGATTCCATTCCTTTTAGCTTTAAACCCTCGTGGTCTAGGCTAGTGAGAGATCACAAAGGCTGTCTTTCTTTCTTCCACTATGAAGGGAGAATGGAGCTGAGAAACACTTACAGGTATGGGGCACTTCTTGAGGAGTAACTTCAGAATACTTAGATCCAATAGGATCTTTTGAGAGATCTTGAGCTAAAATTCTACCATTTGCTTGAAATCCCTTTGCAAAATCAGCAAGTGGAAAGCCCATGTCTACTTAAACACATAAAAATAAGGGATTTGCTTCCGAAACAGCCAACTCCATTTTTTTTTAAGATTTTTATTTATTTATTTGACAGAGAGAGATCACAAGCAGGCAGAGGCAGGCAGAGAGAGAGGAAGGGAAACAGGCTCCTTGCTGAGCAGAGAGCCCAATGCGGGGCTCGATCCCAGGACCCCAGGATCATGAGCTGAGCCCAATCAGAGGCTTAAACCACTGAGCCACCCAGGTGCCCCCAGCCAACTCCATTTTCAAGTAATTAGGCTTTTTAAGCAGACCTGTGTCAGCTCACCTACAACTTCCAGTTCTGTGTTCCTGGTTTTATACTTCAGAATCAAACAGTTCTGTGTTATTCTTTGTCAGAGTGCGGTGTCTGTGTTCATTTTTCACTGACATCTTTTCTAGAATATCATTTATATTTCTTTTATTTACACTTCCATATTCCATTCATACCACATATACAAGACATTCACCTCTGAGAACAAGACAGAAAGTAGAAAACCTGCTCCGGAAGCTAAGTTATCCTAAGATAACTAGGAGGTAGGCTGTCATCTTTCATAATATAGGTAAACAATCACAATAGTAAACAGACAAGGTCACTCTGTGACCATGATGAAACAAGCCAAAAACAAGACCATTTCATATTTGTGTCTGAACATAAAAAACAAGGCTTCTATAGCACCACAAAATACCTAAAAACTCCTCTCCCCCGGCAAACACAAGTGATTATTTTGTTGTTTTGTTTTGTTTTGTTTTGTTTTGTTTTAACTCAAAGACAACCCTAGCCCCACATTATTCATTCTGGTTCTTAAATAAAAATTAAGATCCCTCAATGGTTATAACAACATCATCCAAGTCTATTAAAGGACAAATGAAAAAAAAAATAAAATAATAAAATAAAGGACAAATGGATCAACAAAGTGTGGTTTATCCACACAATGCAATAGCATTCAGCCATAAAAAGAAAAGTACTGATACATGTTACAACATGGTTGAACCTTGAAAACATTCTAAGTGAAAGAAAGCAGACACAAAAGACCCTATATAGACAGACAGATGATAGATAGATAGTTAAATAGATATAGATTAGGTAAAGATACAGATATAGACATATTATTCCATTCGTGTAGAAATCCAGAATAAGGAAATCTATAGATATAGAAAGTAGATTAATAGTTGTTTAGGACCTGGGGAAAGATTGAGGTATGGAGGAGATAACAAAAGAGCACAGGGTTTTTTGGGGAGGGGGAGTAATGAAAATGTCATAAAATTGATTGTGATGATGGATATAAATATCTGTTGTGAAAGTAAATGAAGGCCAACTTGATTAAGAAGCCTAATTATTCAGAGCTTAATAGACTAAGGGAGTCAGCCATTGTCAAGACTCAAAAGTAGTCAAGAAATGGGAAAGCTTTATCATGAAAAAGAGAGGATGGTATGCCCTAATTGGAGGCTGTTGGCCTGAGGCAGTAACCTCATCTGGTCTTCAGAGCAGCAAAATGTATAGTTATATATTCACATATAAAGAGATTTGTTAAATACTTTAAGGTATTTGGTAGAAATCTGTCATAAACTATAGAAGGAAATACGGAGTGGTTTAAAAAACACTGGAGTACTTATAGTAAGATATGGGTGGGCTAACTAGAAGTGAGGCACATACTATGGGAGTGTTAGGGGTGAATGTTTGGCTTTGTCTGGTTGGTCCTGAGTTGGAAGCAGGGACAAAAATTAGAGAAGTTGTCAGTTACTAATTAAGTCCTGGACATTTGGGGCTGATTTTTAAATTTGGTTTTCTGTACTGTCTGTTAGAAATAGTCATTTGATTTCCTACAAATCTGATAGAGTAGGCTGGCTTTCTGGATTAGTTACTAGAGATAATGGGTTGCCTTCCTAGACTGGTTGTTAAGGACTGTGGGTCAAATTTTATTTTTATATATGGTCTGACTATGGTCCTCTTGTATGTTCAGTCTCTCACTGTGAATATACTAAAAGCCATTGAATTGTATGTTTCCATGGATGAATTGTATGTTATGTGAATTATATCTCAATAAAAACTTTTTTTATTCAAAAGATACCTTGATCATCAAATTGTATCTGCTTCCTGCAACACCCAATCTAGAATGAACACTTGATTCCCCAAACTCACCCAGCACACACATAATCCCTGCAATATACCCATCCTTCCTTCCTCTTGCTGAGATGCCCATGGTTTGTGTGCTATCTTGCTGTAACAAATTAATAAACTAAACTTTTTACTACAGGTGTATTCCTGAGATTTTTTTGGCACTGGGCTTTAGCCCTACTCAGTTTCTCTCTTCTAATATCTAGGTCCATCCACAACCTTCTTGCATCATGTTACTAAGAAATTCTTATGTGTGGTCAGATCAGCACAAAAGCAAGCAACATCCTCGTCTTGACCATTCTTGTCACTGAATTTCCATTATAAGAATGTAGTGTGATTATTTTTCTCACTCAAAAAATGCAGAAACATCTATCCTTATAGGTAACAAGCATCTCAAGGAAGGGAGAGGCAGATTATTGTTCTTCAATAATCAGACCCTTCTTTGAGGAATTGTTAGAAGAACATACCTCTCTGTCTCTGTCTCTCTCTCTCTCACACACACGTTTCTAACACATATATGCATACAAATATACGTTTTTATGTGCATCTGTGTACATAACATATATATATGTGTGTGTGTGTGTGTGTGTGTGTGTGTGTGTGTGTTACTTGATACCCCTGAATTGGCTATGAGCCCATATGAACTCTCTTGAAACAGGCATTAATATGAAAATAGTCAAACATAAGGAAATTCAGGATCAATACTGAATAATTTTAGGCAGTCATTAACTTTATTACATTACCAGTAGCACGTTTGTTTCAATTATTGATCTAACCTTCACAATTAGAGTGGACAAAGCTTCTTATATTGGCAACAAGCCAAATGGGAGAAGAGGAAAGGCAAAAAGAGGAAGATATTCTTTACATCAGCATGGCCCCTTCAGGATTTGGACTTGAGAATTTTTTTTTTTTTTGAACCATCAAGAGCTCCACAAATTTTTCACATTAAAGCTATCAGCAGTGTACACCCATGAAGAGAGGAGCCATTGTCACTGTGTTTCCTATATTCGAAGTGTCCATAAATAAGATGTTATGATATCCAGGCTATAAATGTTGATATCAACTAAATAAAGGACATCTTATAAGAAAGCAGGAGGTAAGACACTAAAAGTGTGAACCTGGTCACATGCCACCATTCCATAAACCCTTCATATCCCAGACCAAGGTTCTGTCCTCACAGGAGATCTTCTGCAAATCCACATTGCCTCAAGTTCTAGCCCTGTCCCATGCCTTGAACGTCAGCAGAGTAGCTGGGCCAAAGGGATATCTGAGTTCTAGAAATAGGAAGAAGACAACAGGACACAAGAGTGTGTGCACATGCGTGCACACACACACACACACACACACACACTTTTACAATGAAACCTAACAAATCCTTAGACACGAACAAGTTTAATTTTTCAATGAAAGGGAGCTCCTAAGTCTGTGTATAAGCTCAAACTAGGTCTCTATCTGACCCTTAAGCCACAGATGTGTGTGATAAACTGAAAGCAACTTGCCACTAAAGGTAGAAGAACTCCTCTAAGACCTAGAATTCCCACTTCTTCCTAATCTCTGCAGACATCACATGTTCAGCAGTCAATTGTTTGCTTAAAACAATTATTAATCTTTGAAGATTACAACAGAATCCAGAATTATATTACATGACATTCATAAAGTCAGGAATTCAACCTAAAGTTTCTTGAACAGGATGATCAAGGAATATGTGACCCACTCCAAAAGAAAAGGAAATCAAAATAGTGAATTCTGAGATGATTCAATCTTGGATTTATTAAACAAAAAATTATAGGAACTATTATAAATGGATGAAATAAGACAAATCCAAATAAATGAAAAAATAGAAAATTTCAATCAAGTATTAGAAAATATGAAAAGAATAAAAGAGAAATTTTATCATTAAAAATTATAAGATCTGACATCTTTTAAAACTCTTAGGTGTGTTCAATAAAGAGATGGACATTACTGAAAAGGGACTCAGTGAAGAATAAGACAGATAGAAATCACCCACTCTTAAGAAAGAGGAAAAAAATTAATTAGCAAAATCTCAATCATTAGTGGGATTTTTTAAAGATGTAAAATATTCAGGTGGAATTCCAAAAGAGAGGATAAAGATAATGAGACAGAAATAAAAAATGATTTTAAGAAACAATGGTCATAACTTCCCAAATTTTGTGATCAACATAAATTTACAAATTTAAGAATCTCACCCAAACATAATCAGGATAAATTTGAAAAAAAGAAACAATGCCTAGGCACATTATAATCAGTTGCTAGAAAGAAGAAAGAAAGAAAGAAAGAAAGAAAGAAAGAAAGAAAGAAAGAAAGAGGAAAGAAAGAAATAAATTAGGATGAAGGGTATTACAAACAAGGAAACAATGATTCAAAAGTCCACTTACTATTCATCAGAAACTACAGAAGTCAAAGCAGAAAGAAACAATATTATTAAAGTTCTTTTTTAAAAAGTTAACGCAGAAATCTATAAGTAGCAAAACCATTCTTCAAGAACAAAGACAAGGAACACTTTTGGAATAAATACATTAAGGACCTCCAAATATCTGCCCCTTCATAAAAAAAAAACACTGGGGAAAAAAATATTAAAATCAACTTTTACATAACTCTGTAAATTAACCCAAGGTTGCAACAATCTGAGGAGTTTTTGTTCAAAAATGGCAGCTAAATCTCAACAAGAACAGTGAGCGTCCTGGCATTCTAACTTACCCTTTCCTTATCCTCCTCTCTCCAACTAGCCTTGAAAACAGACAGCCTGGCAACTACAAGAACTTGCAACTAGTAGGAAACCTAGTAGCTCAACAAGCATTGGAGGGTGCATAAGACATTTGAAACTCACCAAAATCCCACCCCAGAGAATTCTTATGTTTTGAATATTTAGGCAGCCCTTGGAAACTGCATCTTCAAAGCCAGTGTTTATCCCTACCTGACTTAGATCTCAGTAAATGTGATGAGCTCTATATCCAGAGCATCTACCAAAAAAGACCAGAGGCAATTCTTTAGCATTGCAGCTACCCAAAATGGTGTTACCATTTTATACTAATAAGAGGCTGACAAAAATTAATAAAAGTAAAAACTGGGGAACGAGCTGTCCATGGGGCACTTTTGAAAGCTCTGACATGTTTCTTGGGATCTAGAGGGCCACATTCATGTGCCAAACCATCCACATGCCAAAAAATACCAAGCCTAAAATCTCTCACCTCAGGCTGAGCTTGAGGCTCTGCACAAGCAGGAAGTGAAGGCTAAGGCAGAGTTGTAAACTACCTGATTGGAATATTGAAAGAACACCCACAGCAAACATATAAGTCCCTAGGCAAAGAGAGTCTGATTCGTTCACAGCATTAAACGAAATCTCCATCTAGCTCTTGGCTGACCACAAACTAAGGAGAATTCAGTGGCAGCAAACATCAAAGCATACATGTTAAAAAATTAGTTGAGGAAGGGGCACCTGGGTGGCTCAGTGGGTTAAAGCCTCTGCCTTCGGCTCAGGTCATGATCCCAGTGTCCTGGGATTGAGCCCCACATCGGGCTCTCTCCTCAGCGGGGAGCCTGCTTCCTCTTATCTCTCTGCCTGCCTCTCTGCCTACTTGTGATAAATAAATAAATCTTTAAAAAAAATTAGTTGAGGAAAGTCACTAAACAAATATTGCCAATAACAAAACCAAAACCAAACAACTACAACAAAAACCCTGGGGGACAGGGGTGGCTCTCCCCAAGAGATGCCATATTATATCACTTTCAATGTCCAGACAGCAATGACAATAATAAAAAAATAAGAAATGCAAAAAGAAAGAAGTATGGCCCCATGGGAGGAAAAAACAGGCGATGAAAACTATCCAAGAGGAATCCCCAATAGTGAACTTATTAGAAAAAGATTTTAAATCAATTCTTGTAAATATAGTCAAAGAAATAAAGAAAATGATGTCAAGAACTAAAGTGTAAAAATGATATCATGAATTAAAGAATAACCATAAAAGGCAAAAATTATTTTTAAAAATAGAAATTCTTATCTTGAAAACTGTAATTACTAAAATGAAAAATTTACTAGTGGACTCAATAGCAGATTTGAAGTGGCAGAAGAAAGAATCAAGAAACTTGAAAATAAATCAGTGGAGATTACCCAATCTGAAAAGAAGAAAAAAGAATGAAGAAAAATGAATGGAGCCTCAAGGAACTGTAGAACATCTTCAAATGTGCTAGCATGTAATAATGGGGATCCTAGGGAAAAGGGGGAGAATGAGATAGAAAGAATGCTGGAAGAATAATGGCTCCAAATTTCCCCCAAATTGATGAAAATAGTGCTGTACGCATCCAAGAAGCCTCAACATTTTCAAGTAGGATAACCTCAAAGAAATCTACAGCTGGACACATCACAGTCAAACTACTGAAAGCCAAAAACAAAGAGAGGATCTCGAAAGCAGCAAGAGAAAAACAACCCATCACATAAAAGTAATACTTAATGAGATAAACAATTTTGGCTCTTCATCAGAAGCTATGAGAAGGCAGTGGGAAGATATATTCACGTTGACAAAGGGAAAAAATTATATTAATCAAGAATTCCATATCCAACCAAACTACCAAAAATAAAAACAATAAAGACATGTCTGTATAAACAAAAATTGAGATAATTCATTGCTTGCATACCTACCCTACAAAAAATAATAAAGTTTGTTCAGACTAAAAGCACCTATATCCAGACACCAAAACATGTTTTATTCTGTTCTTGTTTCAACAAATTAGCACAAATTCTATGGCTTGAATGAATTTATTTCCTCACAGTTCTGGAGGTCAGAACCCTAAAACCGGTTTTACTGGGTTAAAGTCAAGGCATCAACAGGGCTGGTTCCTTTTGGAGCTTCTAGGGGGACACTTTCCTGCCTTTTTCATGTTCCAGTGGCCACCAATATTCCTTGGTTCTTGGCTTTCTCCTCAACCTTCAAGTATGCTCTTCCAATCTCTGTTTCCATCCTCATATTGCCTTCACCTCTAATCTGATTCTTTTTGTGCCTTTTTATAAGGGCCTTTGTGACCACATGGAGCCCATGCAGATAATCTAGGATGAACTTGAATTTCTTAACTTAATCACGACATCAAAGTTCCTTTTTCCACCTAAAGTAATATTCAAAATCTATGGAGATTAAGATCCAGACATATTTAATAGCAATTATTCAGTTTCTCACACAATATATCACAGTTTGGGGGACGTAGCTGAAGCAGTACTTAAAGAAAAGTTTGCACTCTAAATAGTTACATTAGAAAAGAATACCCAAATATAATTTTCTAAATCTTGAATAAGTTATAAAAAGAGAAGCAAAATAAATTCAAAATAACAGGAAAACAATGAAAGTGAAAATATCAGAAATTGATGAAATTGAAAATAGGCAATTGATAGAACAAAAAATACAACGCAAGAGCTGGTTAGTTGAAACCATTCACAAAATTGATATTCCTGGCTAGACTGATCAAACAAAGAAAAAAAAAAAACAGAAGTGAAATGTAAATTACCACTATCAAGAATGAAATAAGAGTTATAGCTAGAAGTAAGGATATTAAGAGAACATTATCAATAAATTTATGCTAATAAATTTGAAAACCTAGATGAAATGGATGAATTTTTGAAAGGCACAAATTACCAAATATTATAAAAAATAAATAGTTTTATGTCTATTAAAGAAGTTGTTTACAATTTTAGAACTTCCTATAACAAAATTCCAGGCTTAAAAGGCTTCACTAGTGAATGCTACCAAAAGTTTAAGTAAAAAATAATGTAAGTTCTGCTGAAACTCTCTCAGAGAATAGGAAAGTATAGAACACTTCCTAATTGGTTTTCTGAAACCAACATTACCCAGATACCATCATCAAAGATATTATAAGAAAACTACAAATCAATATCCTAAAAATCATAGATGCAATATTTCTAAACTAAATATATTTGACTAGATAATTTATTGTACAATGTTTAATAGCATCTCTAGTCTCCACTCTACATGCCATTAGTATTCCTCTATGTTAATGAAAACCAAAAAGTAAGATATTACCAAGTGTTCCCTAGGGGATAAAATCCCCCCAGTGTTAACCAATATAATAATATAACAAATTAAATGCATTACAATTTGAAGATGTTAAAGTAAAACTGTCTCTATTTTGCAGATAATATGTTTATTTACTTTATAAATCAGCAGATATATATGCAAAAATTACCAGTGAACTTAGCAAAGCCACTGGAAGCAAGGTTAAGATAGAAAACTATATTGCATTCATGTATGAGAAGCAAACAATTAGACACTGAAATTAGAATCTCAATTTATAGTAGTGGCAAAAAAAAACCCATAAAATACTTAAGAATAAATCTAATAAGAGATATGGAAGTCCACTACATGGAGAACTACGGAACATTGTTGAGAGATATTGAAGATCTAAGTAAGTGAAACAATACAGCATGTTCATTGATTGGAACAGAGCAAGCCAGTCACTCTTACAAAGTGGTCAAGTTGTGTTCATATAGGAATTAAACCCACCTGAAGGTTTACTGTGTGATTTGATGATAAAATGCAAAGTGCTTAGCATAGTATCTGGTACATTGTAGGCACACAGTAGACATATAAGAAGTTTCTTTCTTTATTTCCTTCTTTCTTTTCTTCTTTCTTTCTTTCTTTCTTTCTTTCTTTCTTTCTTTCTTCCTTTCTCTCCAGCATTCTCAATTCCTGTTCTTTTTTATCCTTCTATTTCTTCCAATGTCAACTTTCTTTTTATCAAACTGACAGAAATCTGTACATCACTAGAATAGTTGAAGCTCTTCTGGAGTCTAAACAGATAGACTCTTCTCATGTTTTTATGTACCAACTTGGAGCAATGACCAACTGTCCATATAAGGCAGACTTATTAATTACTATGCCTAAGTAAATAGGTTTGTCCTGACTTTCTTTGTAGGTAGAAATGAATGTCATAACAAAATCAACAGTCATTCTCCTTATCACACTTCTTGCCTACCACCACCTTCAGAGAGAGAAAAAAAAAATGAACTCAAGAGGTGGTTCTCATACACTAGAAGGACCATAAAAGCTTCAGAAACAAAAAAAAAATTTGAAACAACTCTTGTATTACGGTAATACAAATACAAGCCAAAAATATTGTTACATACGTAAGTATATTTAAATAATGCATCCAAATGTACATTTAAAAATATCCACAAAACATTCTCTGAAATGAGACTCAGGGTAGACAATACCTTCCCCCACTTCTTCATAGAGCATACACTTTGGGGACTCTGAGTTTATAATGCCTAATTTCACTTCCAAAGGATTTTCTACATTGCTAAAATAATGTTATGAATCAAGGTTTAATATAGAAAAGTAAAGAGAAATGAGAGTTCTAATGAAATAAGTCATAACCTGGAGGATGATCAAGAATTCAGTTTTGTTTAGCTTTCATTGGGACCCTCTTTCGACCTTGTTCAAGGAAACTGAAAAGGAACAAGTTGTGATGGATAATTTCTTTCAGAACTAAGAAATGGAGTCATTAGGCAATGATAAATCAAGGGAAGAGTCTTTTCCAGTAATGTGATCAGTAATTCCAGGGTCAGAGCAGAGTGCCGAGAACAGAATCTAATGACGTAAGTGTATAACCTTCATGGCCTAATCAAGTCTGCTACTAAAGTACCTCAGATGGTATTATTCTTTATTATACTAGCAACCAACCATCTGGGTCAAAAGGGGGAACAAACAAACCTGGGGCAATCATGTTCAGCCAGAAACTACCTTATTTGGTTTCATGGCAATTGAATCTCTAACAACATCTCTGGTGAGCTGCTAATGAAATCCTATTCTCTTAACATCTAATCAAAATTCACAGCCAGAAGCAACATGGAATGAGCGTCTTGGCTAAAACATTAATTATTCTGGTGATAAAACTGTCTCAACAGTGGGCTTTAGGCAGACACATTTTTTGTGACCAGAAATGCTTAAAGCATCATATTCACCCTTTGATGTTTGAGCATTTCAAATTAGGTAGGAGGGAGGGTGAATAAGCTATCCATTTCCCAGCAGGACCTAGTGGGCAGCATAATAATCAGAGGGGAAAACAGGTGAATCTATGGCTCTTGTCCTTCACGTTCAGAGAAAAATGGGACATAGTTTCTAAAAGTCATGAGCACAGGAGCACTGCCAAATTAAAGAGATTGATTGTTTCAGCCCCATTTAGTTAACAGTAACAAGACTGTAGTTTTGCCACAGAATTTATCTGACAGAATACCAGTATTTGTTAAAATTAGAACAACCTTGGACCTATTCATTGTAACGTTTTCTCTGAATGTAGAAGTGCCATTGGCCAAGCCATGAACATAAAGTACTATAGACTTCATCATCAATAGAAGAAGAAATAAACCAGTGCTACACACTTAGTACTTGCAGAGTTCTGGGCATGGTGATCTGGAGAGAAATCCAGTATTTTTGCCAACCATATGGCCTATTTTCAGCTTGTTTTCTTATGGCAAGTATACACGGCCTTCAACTGTCATTTATTTTGTCAGCAACTTCTAAATTGTAAGATGTAAAGCTAATGAGTAAAATTACTTACTAGTGGTTGGGAAATGTTTAGGTTAATATGAATGACAGTCACAATATTAAAAATAATTTAAATTTACTAAGTGCAAGATACTTTTATGACCACTTTCCATGGATTTAATTCTTTTAATCCTACGAACCATGTGATATATTATTATATTAAGTTATATTATTTTACTAACTTTAAAAATGAAGAAACATGATGGTTAATGAGATTTGTGATTTCCCCTAGGTCATATAACTAGTAAGCTGAGGAGGAGCATTAGTAACCCATGGCCATATGGGTTCAGATGCTTTAATCCCTACCACCTTGACAAACTAATAGCAGCACAAACAAATCCAAGAGTCATTGAGCTAAATATGCAGGCAC
Source organism: Lontra canadensis (assembly GCF_010015895.1). Taxonomy (NCBI): domain Eukaryota; kingdom Metazoa; phylum Chordata; class Mammalia; order Carnivora; family Mustelidae; genus Lontra; species Lontra canadensis. The sequence goes on from NW_022631124.1 coordinate 2,578,602, forward strand.
TCTTCCAAGCCCTTTAAGTAACTTAATTCTCACCTTCCATTCTGTCAGTTTTTATTTCACTTATTTTGGGCCTCTATTTGCAGGTGCAAATAGAGTATTTATAATTGTATATTCTTTATGGATTGGTGTTTGTAATTGTATCTTCTTTATGGATTGGTCCTTTTTTCATTATAAAATGTCCCCCTTTCCCTACAGCAATATATTTTGTTTTAAAGTTTATTTTGTCTGATACTAATATAACTGTTGTTATTTCCATTTTACTGAGCAGAGGATTCAGAGACACAGAGTCTGTTAGGTGACAAAAGTGCCACAGCTTTCTAGTGGTGGTACTGGGAATTTTACAACTTTACTGCCTCTAGAGTCCACATTCTTAATTACTCAATGCACTGCTCCCAACACCATTATTCTTTATTTCCTCCTGAACTGTCCCTTGGCTTTTTAGGCAATTAACTATCTTTTAGTGTAGTCTGAATTGCATTGTAATCTATAACTGGATTTCATGAAGAAAAACACAACAACACGGAAATCAGAAAATTAAAACTCTGATTCTGATTTAGTAAGGTTAGTTATAGTTTACATGACCTTGAAATAGATTTTTAATATCATATGGACACAATTTCCTTGATTATAAAATGCTGGGGTATACTAAGAAACTTATGAGACCCTACCAGTAAAAAGTTCTATCAATTTTTGCCATTCCTTTTTTTTAAAAACTTTTTGTTGTGTTCTGTTAGTTACCATATGGTAACTCATTAGTTTTTGATGTAGTGTTCCATGATTCATTGTTTGCATATAACACCTAGTGCCCCATGAAATCTGTGCCATCCTTAATACCCATCACTAAGCTCACCCATCCTCAACCCCACTTCCTTCTAAAACTCTCCATTTGTTTCCTGGAGTCCATAGTCTCTCACGGTTTGTCTCCCACTCCAATTTCTCCCCCTTCATTGTTCTCTTCTTTTAATGTCCTCCAAACTATTCCTTATGTTCGACAAGTAAGTGGAACCATATGATAATTGACTTTGCCTGTTTGACTTATTTCACTTAGCATAATCTCCTCCAGTCCCATCGATGTTGATGAAAAGCTTGGGTATTCAACCTTCTGATGCTTGGGTCATGTATATAGACCACATCTTCTTCCATTCGTCTATTGAAGGGCATCTTGTCTCTTTCCACATTTTGGCTATTGTGGACATTGCTACTATGAACATTGGGATGCATATGACACCTCTTTTCACTACGTCTGTATCTTTGGGGTAAATATCCAGTAGTGCAATTGCGGGGTCATCGGGTAGCTCTATTTTTAATTTTTTTTTATAATTTTTTTTTCAGCATAACAGTATTCCTTATTTTTGCACCACACCCAGTACTCCATGCAAACCGTGCCCTCTCCAATACCCACCACCTGGTTCCCTCAACCTCCCACCCCCCCGCCCCTTCAAACCCCTCAGACTGTTTTTCAGAGTCCATAGTCTCTCATGGTTCACCTCCCCTTCCAATTTCCCTCAACTCCCTTCTCCTTTCTAACTCCCCTTCTCCTCCATGCTATTTGTTAGGCTCCACAAGTAAGTGAAACCATATGATAATTGACTCTCTCTGCTTGACTTGTTTCACTCAGCATAATCTCTTCCAGTCGCATCCATGTTGCTACAAAAGTTGGGTATTCATCCTTTCTGATGGAGGCATAATACTCCATAGTGTATATGGACCACATCTTCCTTATCCATTCGTCCGTTGAAGGGCATCTTGGTTCTTTCCACAGTTTGGCAACCGTGGCCATTGCAGCTATAAACATTGGTGTACAGATGGCCCTTCTTTTCACTACATCTGTATCTTTGGGGTAAATACCCAGTAGTGCAATTGCAGGGTCATAGGGAAGCTCTATTTTTAATTTCTTGAGGAATCTCCACACTGTTTTCCAAAGTGGCTGCACCAACTTGCATTCCCACCAACAGTGTAAGAGGGTTCCCCTTTCTCCACATCCCCTCCAACACGTGTTGTTTCCTGTCTTGCTAATTTTGGCCATTCTAAATGGTGTAAGGTGGTATCTCAATGTGGTTTTAATTTGAATCTCCCTGATGGCTAGTAATGATGAACATTTTTTCATGTGTCTGATAAACATTTGTATGTCTTCATTGGAGAAGTGCGTGTTCATATCTTCTGCCCATTTTATGATATGATTGTTTGTTTTGTATGTGTTGAGTTTAAGGAGTTCTTTATAGATCCTGGATATCAACCTTTTGTCTGTACTGTCATTTGCAAATATCTTCTCCCATTCCGTGGGTTGCCTCTTTGTTTTCTTGACTGTTTCCTTTGCTGTGCAGAAGCTTTTGATTTTGATGAAGTCCCACAAGTATATTTTCGCTTTTGTTTCCTTTGCCTTGGGAGACATATCTTGAAAGAAGTTGCTGTGGCTGATATCGAAGAGATTACTGCCTATGTTCTCCTCTAGGATTCTGATGGATTCTTGTCTCATGTTGAGACTTTTATCCATTTTGAGTTTATCGTTGTGTATGGTGTAAGAGAATGGTCGAGTTTCATTCTTTACATATAGCTGCCCATTTTTGCCAGCACCATTTATTGAAGAGATTGTCTTTTTTCCACTGTATATTTTTTCCTGTTTTGTCAAAGATTATTTGACCATAGAGTTGAGGGTCCATACCTGGGCTCTCTACTCTGTTCCACTGGTCTATGTGTCTGTTTTTATGCCAGTACCATGCTGTCTTGGTGATCACAGCTTTGTAGTAAAGCTTGTAATCAGATAATGTGATGCCCCCAGTTTTATTTTTGTTTTTCAACATTTCCTTAGTGATTCGGGGTCTCCTCTGGTTCCATACAAATTTCTGGATTATTTGCTCCAGCTCTTTGAAAAATACCAGTGGAATTTTGATCGGAATGGCATTAAAAGTATAGATGGCTCTAGGCAGTATAGACATTTAACAATGTTTATTCTTCTGATCCAAGAGCATGGAATGGTCTTCCCTCCTTTTGTGTCTTCTTCAATTTCTTTCATGAGTGTTCTGTAGTTCCTCGAGTACAGATCCTTTACCTCTTCGGTTAGGTTTATTCCCAGGTATCTTATGGTTCTTGGTGCTATAGTAAATGGAATCGACTCTCTAATTTTCCTTTCTGTATTTTCATTGTTAGTGTATAAGAAAGCCACTGATTTCTGTACATTGACTTTGTATCCTGCCACGTTACTGAATTGCCGTATGAGTTCTAGTAGTTTGGGGGTGGAGTCTTTTGGGATTTCCGTATAAAGAATCATGTCATCTGCGAAGAGAGAGAGTTTGACTTCTTCATTGCCAATTTGGATACCTTTTACTTCTCTTTGTTGTCGGATTGCGGTTGCTAGGACTTCTAATACTATGTTGAACAAGAGTGGTGAGAGTGAGCATCCTTGTCGTGTTCCTGATCTCAACGGGAAGGCTGCGAGCTTTTTCCCAATGAAGATGATATTTGCTGTGGGTTTTTCACAGATAGATTTTATGAGGTTCAGGAATGTTCCCTCTATCCCTATACTTTGAAGTGTTTTAACCAGGAACGGATGCTGGATTTTGTCAAATGCTTTTTCTGCATCAATTGAGAGGACCATGTGGTTCTTCTATCTTTTCTTATTAATTTATTCTATCACATTGACTGATTTGCAAATGTTGAACCATCCTTGTAGCCCAGGAATGAATCCCACCTGGTCATGGTGGATAATCTTTTTAATGTGCTGTTGGATCCTGTTTGCTAGGATCTTGTTGAGAATCTTAGCATCCATATTCATCAGTGATATTGGTCTGAAATTCTCCTTTTGGTAAGGTCTTTGCCTGGTTTGGGGATCAGGGTAATGCTGGTTTCATAGAAAGAGTCTGGAAGTTTTCCTTCTGCTTCAATATTTTGAAACAGCTTTAGGAGAATAGGTGTTATTTCTTCTTTGAAAGTTTGGTAGAATTCCCCAGGGAATCCGTCAGGTCCTGGGCTCTTGTTTTTTGGGAGGTTTTTGATCACTGCTTCAATCTCATTACTAGATATCAGTCTATTCAGGTTGTCGATTTCTTCCTGGTTCAATTTGGGGAGTTTATAGTTTTCCAGGAAAACATCCATTTCATCTAGGTTGCTTAGCTTATTGGCATATAACTGTTGATAATAACTTCTGATGATTGTTTCAACTTCCTTGGTGTTAGTTGTGATCTCTCCCTTTTCATTCATAATTTTATGAATTCGGGCTTTCTCTCTTTTCTTTTGGATTAGTGTGGCCAATGGTTTATAGATCTTATTGATTCTTTCAAAAAACCAGCTTCTAGTTTCATTGATACATTCTACTGTATCTCTGCTTTCTACCTCATTGATCTCAGCTCTAATCTTGATTATTTCCCTTCTTATGTGTGCTGTTGGTTTCATTTGTTGTTGATTCGCCAGTTCTTTAAGGTGTAGAGACAGCTGGTGTGTTCTGGATTTTTCAATTTTTTTGAGGGAGCCTTGGATGGCTATGTATTTCCCCCTTAGGACCACCTTTGCTCTATGCCATAGGTTTTGGACCGAAGTGTCTTCATTCTCATTGGTTTCCATGAATTGTTTCAGTTCTTCTTTGATCTCCTGGCTGATATAAGCATTTTTAAGCAAGGTGGTCTTTAGCTTCTAGGTGTATGAGTTCCTTCAGAACTTTTCCTTGTGATTGAGCTCCAGTTTCAAAGCATTGTGATCTGAGAATAAGCAGGGAATGATCTCAGTCTTTTTGGTATCAGTTGAGTCCTGATTTGTGACCCGGTATGTGGTCTATTCTGGAGAAGGTTCCCTGTGCACTTGAGAAGAATGAGTATTCTGTTGTTTTAGGGTGGAATGTTCTGTATATATCTGTGAGGTCCATCTGGTCCAATGTGTCATTCAATGCTCTTGTTTCTTTATTGATTTTCTGCTTCAATGACCTGTCTATTTCTGAGAGAGGCATGTTAAGATCTCCTACTATTATTGTATTCATATCAATATGACTCTTTATCTTGATTAATAGTGTTCTTATGTAATTGGCTGTTCCCATATTGGGGGCATAGATATTTACAATTGTTAGATCATCTTGGTGGATAGTCCCTTTAAGAATGATGTAGTGTCCTTCTGTATCTCTGACTACAGTCTTTAGTTTAAAATCTAATTTATCTGATATGCAAATCGCTACCCTGGCCTTCTTTTGAGGCCCATTGGCATGAAAGATGCTTCTCCATCCCTTCACTTTCAGTCTGGATGTATCTTTAGGTTCAGAATGGGTCTCTTGTAGACAACATATGGATGGGTCCTGCGTTTTATCCAATCTGCAACCCTGTGTCATTTTATGGGCGCATTTAGGCCATTCACATTGAGAGTGATTATTGATAGATACGTTTTTATTGACATCGTGTTACCTTTGAAGTCTTTCTTTCTTTAGATTGTCTCTATATTTCTGTTCAATGCTATTCTTAGGATTTTTCCTCTTTTATAGAACCTCCCTTAATATTTCCTGCAGTGTTGGCTTGGTGGTTGCATAGTCTTTTAAGCCTTGCCATTCTTGGAAACTCTTTATCTCTCCATCCATTTTGAATGTCAGTCTTGCTGGATAAAGTATTCTTGGCTGCATGTCCTTCTCATTTAGTGCCCTGAATATATCTTGCCAGCCCTTTCTGGCTTGCCAGCTCTCTGTGGACAGGTCTGACGTTATTCTGATGGGCTTTCCTCTGTAAGTAAGGAGCCTCTTTGTCCTAGCGGCTTTCAAGAGATTATATCTACAATTATGATTCCTCAATTTGACTATCAGGTGCCTTGATGTTTTTCTGGAATCTATAATCTTGGGTGGAGACCGTTCGGCCTCTAGTACATGAACGCTGGTTCCATTCGCGAGATTGGGAAAATTTTCATGAAGAACTTGTTCCACTCTATCTTCTAGACTTCTTTCTTTCTCCTCCCCTTCAGGGATTCCAGTAATTCTGACGTTGGAATGTTTCATGGCATCATTTATTTCCCTGATTCTGTTTTTGTGGCTTTTAAGCTGTTTGTTCCATGCTTCCTCCTGAACCTTTCTCTCTATCTGTTTGTCCTCCTGATCACTAATTCTATCTTCTGTCTCAGTTACCCTAGCTTTGAGAGAATTTAGATTATATTGGAATTCATTGAGAGCATTATGAACCCCATCTCTGGTAGCTTTTAGCTCTGCCCTAACATTGTGAACATCCTCTCTGGTTGCTTTCATTTTGTCCCTAATCAATTCTGTTTGGTCATCCATGGCTTTCTCCAACCTAGCTATTGCCTGGATAATTGTTAGCCTGAATTCTCTTTCTGACATATTGTCTATGTTGATAGTTGTTAGCTCTGTTGCAGAAGGTCCATCCTCTGTATTTTTCTTCTGTTGGGCATTCCTCCTCCTAGTCATTTTGGTGAGAGATGACTGAACAGACGTAGGTGGATGTATCGACCGTGGTGCAGTCAAGGTGCACCCTGGAACACTTCTGAGCAATCAGGATTCCCCACCCAAATGAGAGAAAAAAGAAAAGAAAAAGAAAAAAAAAAGAGAGAGAGAGAGAGAGGAAAGAAAGGAAGGATAAAAGAGAAGGTTCAGCCCCAATGGGCCCCAAGGTAAGACTTATGAATTATACAAACAAAAACAGACAAACAAAAAGGCTGATAAAAGTATATGACAAGAGAAAAAAATTATATATATATATATGTATATATATATATATATGTATATATATATATGTATATATATACATATATATATATATGCAAATAAAGGAAGAACCTCGTCGAAAAGAACCTCAAGTGTAAGATTTATATACTATCAGGACAAACACAAAAACACAGAAACACTGGTGGAAGAAAAAGATGGGAGAGTGGTTATAAATTTTCAGTGTGGGCGAGGTAGGTTGTTTTGATTCTTCCTGGAGTATCTTGATATCTTTGTTAAAGGACTCAACTTTCCTAAGATAAAGGGGGATTAAAAATTAGTTTACTTATAGGGGTAGTATTGATTGGGGAAAGGGGATTACTTTGAAGTTTAACTCTATATGAATATTTAAAATAAAAATTAAAAAGGAATAAACTAGACTAAACTAAACTAAAATTTAAAAAAAAGAAATTTAAAAAATAGAAGTGCAAATAAAAACACAAGTGTATGTATCAAAAAGTTCAGGTTAGAAGGTTATTATGGAATTTGATGTACTGGACAGCTCACTGTGGTGGTAAATAGGTTAAAAAATTATCTATATAAAAAAACAATGAGTCAAAATAGGAACAAATTAAAAATAAGAGTTGTCCTATGAGGTAGCAGCGGTTGTTCTCTTGTAGATTTTTTTTTTCTTTCCTGGTTGGTTTTCTGGGGAGGGGCCTGCCACGTGGGTTTTCAGTCAATGATGTTCCCTGAGTTAAGTCCTCCCGCCCCCCCTCAAGGGGTGGGCTCTGAGGAAACTGGATTTTTCAGGCTTTTGTTCTCTGGAGGTTTTTATGTTTGTTCACTTTTTTTTTTTCTCTCTCTTGCCTTGACTGCTTTTGATGGTTTTTGTAGGTTTAGAGGAAAGCAAACTGCACCCTGACCTTCCTCTCAGAGAGAAGCCTCAGTCTGACTGCAGAGCCCATATAAATTCCCCCTTGGCCGCTGGCAGAGCAGGTTCCGAGTCTCGGTCCCTGGGGACACAGGATCTTGTTTGTACCCAAAACCACGGCAGCAGCGGCGGCTGTCTGGGCAGCTCCAGACCTCCAGAGAGGTTCCAAGCAGTGATCGCACACTGAGATTTTCCCACTGGCCCAGAATGGGAGTGCCTGGTCTTTCTGGGTCTAAGAGCACCTGACTTTCACACACCTCTCTCAGGGGAGGCTGTGGGTCACGTGCGCGCGCGTCTCAGGCTCTGAGAGCAGGGCGCAGGTCCAAAAGCAGCAGGCTGGGCCTTCATGCACCTCTCTCAGGGAGCATTTGGGTCACCCGTCTCAGGCTCTGAAACAATGGTGCAGGTCTAAGAGTGCTGGGTGGGCCTTTGTACACCTCTCTGAGGGGAGGGTGAGGGGCGCGCGGGTCTTAGGCTCTGTAGCAGGGCTCGCGCATTCTGCCATCTGGCGTGGCTCCCATCCCCTCACAGGAGCCAGACCCCACGCATGCGTTCTCGTTCTCGGGTGCGCTGGCAGCTCAGGGACCAAGACCTGGTTTCTCGCCGCACTCTCTCTGGCTCAGCGCCAGGGGAGGCTGTCCTGGGTCTGGGGACTTAAGCCCCTGTCCCTAGCCACCCTGATTCCCACAATCCCCCACCCCCCCACCCCCCGCGATCCTTTGCTCTTTTGGAGTGCTTTCAACCAGTCTCCAAGTTAATGCTGGTCCCCAAATGCAGGGCACTCTCGCTCGTATTAGGGGTATTACTTTCCAACCGGTCACCTCTGGTGGCTCCCTCCCCCCTTTTGTTTATCTTCTGATATCAGTCCGCCTTTCCCACTCCGCTTTACCTGCCCACTGGCGTTTTCTGCCCCTGTAGAGATCCAGACGTGTATAATTCTGATCTCGGGCTGATTTCACGGGTGATCGGAGTTCTTTGGTAGGTAATCAGCTCATTTTAGGGTACAGGTTGAAAAGGCGCCTCCTCCTACTTCCCCACCATCTTGTCCTCCCCATCTATTTTTAATTTTTTGAGGAAATCCACACTGTTTTCCCAAGTGGCTGCACTAATTTGCATTCCCACCAACAGTGTAAGATGGTTGCCCTTTCACCACAACTTCTCCAACATTTATTGTTTCTTGCCTTGTCGATTTTTGCCATTCTAAATGGTGTAAGGTGGTATTTCAATGTGGTTTTGATGTGAATTTCTCTGATGGCTAATGATAATGAACACTTTTTCATGTGTCCGTTAGCCATTTGTATGTCTTCTTTGGAGAAGTGTCTGTTCATGTCTTCTGCTCATTTTTTGATGTGATTATCTGTTTTTTGGGATGTTGAGTTTCTTTATAGTTCTTTATAGATCTTGGATATCAGTCCTTTGTCTGTAGCGTCATTTGCAAATATCGTCCGTGGGTTGCCTTTTTGTTTTGTTAACTGTTTCCTTTGCTGTGCAGAAGCTTTTTATCTTGATGAAGTCCCAAAAGTTCATTTTTGCTTTTGTTATCCTTACCTTTTGAGGCATATCTTGAAAGAATTTTCTGTGGCTGATGTCAAAGAGGTTATTGCCTATGTCCTCCTCTGGGATTTTGATAGATTCCTGCCTCATGTTGAGGTCTTTTATCCATTTCAAGTTTATCTTTGGTATGGTTTAAGAGAATGGTCGAGTTTCATTCTTCTACACATAGCTGTCCAATTTTCCCAGCACCATTTATTGAAGAGACAGTCTTTTTTCCACTGTATATTTTTTCCTGCTTTGTTGAAGATTATTTGACCATAGAGTTGAAAGTCCATATCTGGGCTCTGTACTCTGTTCCATTGGTCTATGTGTCTGTTTTCGTTCCAGCACCAAGCTGTCTTGGTGATCACAGTTTTGTAGGAAAGCTTGAAATCAGGCAACATGATGCCCCCAGTTTTGTTTTTCTTTTTCAACATTTCCTTAGCAATTTGGGGTCTCTTCTGGTTCCATATAAATTTTAGGACTGTTTGTTCCAGCTCTTTGAAAAATGCCATTGGTACTGTGATTGGGATGGCATTGAAAGTATTGGTTACTCTGGGCAGCACAGTCATTTTAACGAAGTTTATTCTTCCAATCCATAAGCATGGAATGTTTTTCCATCTTTTTGTGTCTTCAGTTTCTTTCATGAGTGTTTTGTAGTTCCTAGAGTATAGATCCTTTCCTCTTTGGTTAGGTTTATTCCAAGGTATCTTATGGTTTTTGATACTATTATAAATGGAATCAATTCTCTAATTTCTCTTTCTACAGTTTCATTGTTAGTGTATAGAAAGGCAACTTATTTCTAGGCATTGATTTTTGTATCCTGCCACATTACTGAATTGTTGTATGAGTTTTAGTAATTTGAGAGTGGAGATTTTGGGTTTTCCACACAGAGTATCATGTCATCTGTGAAGAGAGAGAGTTTGACTTCTTCTTTGCCAATTTGAATACATTTTATTTCTTTTTGTTGTCTGATTACTGTTGCTAGGACTTCTAGTACTGTTAAACAACTGTGGTAGGAATGGGCATCCTTGTCGATTTACTGATCTCAGTGGGAAGACTCTCAGCTTTTCTCCATTGAGGATGATATTCACTGTGGGTTTTTCATAGATGGATTTTATGAAGTTGAGGAATGTTCCCTCTATCCTTATACTCTGAAGAATTTTAATCAGGAAAGGATGCTGTATTTTGTCAAATGCCTTTTTTTCCATCAATTGAGAGGACCATGTGGTTCTTGTCTCTTCTCTTATTTATGTGTTCTATCACATTGATTGATTTGTGTATGTTGAACCACTCTTACACCCCAGGGATAAATCCCACCTGGTCCTGATGGATAATCTTTTCAATGTACTGTTGGATCCTATTGGCTAGTATTTTGGTGAGAATTTTGGCATCCATGTTCCTCAGGGATATTGGTTTGTAATTCTCCTTTTTGATGGGGCCTTTGCCTGGTTTTGGGATCAAGGTAATTCTGGCCTCATAAAAAGAGTCTGGAAGTTTTCCTTCTGTTTCTATTTTCTGAAACAGCTTCAGGAGAATAGGTATTATTTCTTCTTTGGATGTTTGGTAGAATTCCCCAGGGAATCCATCAGGCCCTTGACTCTTGTTTTTCTGGAGGTTTTTGATCACTGCTTCAATCTGGTTATGGTTATTGGTCTATTCAGGTTGTTAATTTCTTCCTGTTTTAGTCTTAAAAGCTTATAGTTTCCAGAAATGCCTCCATTTCTTCAAGGATGCTTAGCTTATTGGCATATAGTTGTTGATAATAATTTCTGAGAATTATTTCTATTTTCTTGTTGTTAGTTGACATCTCCCCCCCTTTCATTCATAATTTTATTAATTCGGGTCCTTTCTCTTTTCTTTTGGATAAATCTGCTCAGTAATTTACCAATCTTTTAACTCTTTCAGAGAACCAGCTTCTAGTTTCATTAATGTGTTCTACTGTATTTCTGGTTTCTAATTCATTGATCTCTGCTCTAATCTTAATTTTTCCCTTCTCATGCATGGTTAGGTTTAATTTGTTGTTGATTCTCCAGTTCTTTAAAGTATAAAGACAGTTTGTGTGTTTGGGATTTTTCTATTTTTTTGAGTGAGGCTTGGATGGTTATGTATTTCTGCCTCAGGACTGCCCTTAATTTTTGCAATTCCTATAAGTGTATGAGTCTATGAGCACTCAACCTGCTATGAATCTTTTTTGTTTTGTCCAAATCCAAGGCATGACTTCCCATTTTTTTTCTTTTTTTTTTTTAAAGATCTATTTATTTTTAGAGGGTGAGAGCATAGGGGTGAAAGGACAGAGGGGGGGCAAGAGAAAATCTCAAGCAGACTGCCCACTGACCAGGGAACACAATGAGGGGCTTGATGTGGGCTTAGTCTTGTGACCCTAAGATCATGACCTGAGCCAAAATCAAGAGTCAAATGCTTAACCAACTGCACCACCCAGGCACTCTGCCAAATTTTTTCTTGAGCTGTCTTCACCTATATTGGAGACTAACCAGGGATGTTTCTGAATAAATAAAGCTTTACGTTTTCCAGGAAAAGTCCTAGTAGAAAAACACAAATCACCTTTCCTGGGAATTAGTTCTAACATCACTGTAATAAAGAGGAAGTCAATGAACCATTCTCTTCACCAATCTTGGAGGAAACCATTAGCATTCATTAACCATGGAAAAACGAAATTTCCAATATGAACTTTCAAAAACACCTGAGAATATATAAAATGCTACTTCCAAGCATGCCCCAATTGCACTGACATCTTTAAATTTTCTTCTTGTTAAAGATAATTCTCATCAGGAAGCTTGGGAGACATTCCCCAAGAGTGAGTGCCAAAAGCAAGACATAATTACCATATTTCTTGGGCCTAAGTAAAACAACAACAACAACAAAAACAAAAACAAATAAACCACAACAACAACAGCAACAAAAAACAGAATCTCAAAGAAGGAAGAATGCTAATGTGTTAGAGACCATGAGGCTATAAAAGCTAGAGTTCTTGCTGTGGAAGAAATCTGCCTCCAAGAAGAACTATACTCCAAGAGAAAGTTAAAGACACTAAAAGTAAAGAATCATTTCTTAATGGCAAGGCATATAAAAGTCGTCCATGGTGACATTTCTTTAAAAAGCATTCTTCTATTTTAAAATCAATCCCAGAATGAAATAAATGTTTACATTTTCAAAGGCAGTCTAACTAAATAACCAAAATATATCAAGACAGGGAATCACATGAGTAAATATGCCATATCCATACAATGGAAGGTTGCTAGTCATTAAAAATAATAGCCTAGAAATACTTAATGGAACAAAAAAAATGCAAATTATATATTTTGGATTTAAAAAGTATTCCCCCCAAAAAATAACTCAATTATGGTGCAATTTTGAAATGTGTGAAGGTGTGCATGTATCAGTGTGATAACAGATTTCTTCTGAATGGTAGAGCATCTTATCTTGATAGTTTATGTGTATTTTCTGATTTTTTTCAGAATTAACATGTGTTAATTCTATGAAATAAGCAAATATGTTTTAAAGTATCCTAAGAGGAGAGATTTATGTAATCAGTAAGATACTATCTTGAATGATAGAATTGCTTAGACTGAGGATTTATTAGTATACATGAGGCCTTCCTAAGGGAAGCTGTTCTGAGCTCCAAATCACTACTGTTAGGCTGCCCATAAATAACCCTGGCTCAGAAAGCTTAATATGATCCACCTACGGATACCCACTGGCTGAGTGGGACCAGGTGTTCATCTAAGCAGAGTCTTACACAGCCCATAGCTAACCATACATTAGCATTATGGCATGGCATAAAGAGTTTGAAAGTCATGGGTTTTTCAAAATGGCAACAGTAAAATAAGAACGTGAACCCACCCATTAAATTTAACCCTGTCACTGGCAAGGACAGATTTACAGCTGAGGCCAAAGAGTCTGTTTTTTCTCTCTTTGCCTCACTTCTTAAAAGGAGAAAGCACATTAAATAGATCAAGATAAATTAGTGGCAGAAGTAGTAGAAACCAGGAAAATAAAAGCCAAGACAAAAGCTACCATACTAAAATATGACCTAAAACAGCATTGAATCCTTTAAAATAAGCTCTGAGGTGGGAGGGATAAAATGGCCTGAAAAACTCTTTTCACACATATCTTTCTAAATCACAGGGGGAGATAAATCATGAGAGACTGTGGACTCTGAGAAACAAACAGGGTTTTTGAGGGGAAGGGAGTGGGGTGTTGGGTGAGCCTGGTGGTTGGCATTAAGGATGGCACCTATTGCATGGAGCACTGGGTGTGGTGCATAAACAATAAATCTTGGAACACCGAAAATATTTTAAATTAAAACATTAAATAAATAAATAATAAAAAATTGTTTCTAAATGCCTTCTAATTTTCTAAATAAAAATGTATTATATAAAATTCACTTATTACTGAAGCTATATTTGCATTTCGGTGACATGTAGTATACAATTCAGTAATGGTCAAGTTGGCTGCAGTGCACAAAAGCAGGGGTGCATTAACAGTGGCCTAAATAGGTGGTAACACCTGGAATTGGGCCACATGTCAGCACTGAGTAACACACTGCATTCATATAGTCTGTTACAAACCAGTTTCCTCCACTGTACTGATCTCATTTGATCATTAAACATGCATAGTGATGTACATAGGGCAGATATGATTGTTACTACTCTCATTTTTCAGATAGGGATACAGGGCCAATCATTCACAACCAGAAGCGTCTAGTACTTGAAAAGATACTGGTGATCCCAAAATGACAATGTCAAACTAACTCTCAAAAACACAGAACTATCAATTTAGTAAATCATTGTTCTATTTCCCACTCTAAAGGATGAAAACATTCTTTAGATTTTTAAAAATCAAATTCTAGAATATCTTCTTTTCCCAAATACCCATCTGTTTCTGGAAAGGTTGGGGTTTTTTTTTAATTTATTTATTTTAATTGAGGTGAAATTCACATAACAAAAAGATGATACATTTTATTTTTTTTAATTTATTTACTTATTAATTTTTAATAAACATATAATGTATTTTTATCCCCAGGGGTACAGGTCTGTGAATTGCCAGGTTTACACACTTCACAGCACTCACCATAGCACATACCCTCCCCAATGTCATAACGCCACACCCCTCTCCCAACCCCCCTACCCCCAGCAACCCTCAGTTTGTTTTGTGAGATTAAGAGTCACTTATGGTTTGTCTCCCTCCCAATCCCATCTTGTTTCATTTATTCTTCTCCTACCGCCTTAAACCCCATTTTGCATCTCCACTTCCTCATATCAGGGAAATCATATGATAGTTGTCTTTCTCCAATTGACTAATTTCTCTAAGCATGATACCCTCTAGTGCCATCCACGTCGTCACAAAAGGCAAGATTTCATTTCTTTTGATGGCTGCATAGTATTCCACTGTGTATATATACCACTTCTTCTTTATCCATTCATCTGTTGATGAACATCTAGGTTCTTTCCATAGTTTGGTTATTGTAGACATTGCTGCTATAAACATTTGGGTGCACGTGCCCCTTCCAAACACTACGTTTGTTATCTTTAGGGTAAATACCCAGTAGTACAATTGCTGGGTCGTAGGGTAGTACTATTTTCAACATTTTGAGGAACCTCCATGCTGTTTTCCAGAGTGGTAGCACCAGCTTGCATTCCCACCAAAAGTGTAGGAGGGTTCCCCTTTCTCCGCATCCTCGCCAGCATCTGTCATTTCCTGACTTGTTCATTTTACCCATTCTGACTGGTGTGAGGTGATATCTCATTGTGGTTTTGATTGTATTTCCCTGATGCCGAGTGATGTGGAGCACTTTTTCATGTGTCTGTTGGCCATCTGGATGTCTTCTTTGCAGAAATGTCTGTTCATGTCCTCTGCCCATTTATTGATTGCATTATTTGTTCCTTGGGTGTTGAGTTTGCTAAGTTCTTTATAGATTTTGGACACTAGCCCTTCATCTGATATGTCGTTTGCAAATAACTTCTCCCATTCTGTCAGTTGTCTTTTGGTTTTGTTAACTGTTTCATTTGCTGGGCAAAAGCTTTTGATCTTGATGAAATCCCAATAGTTCATTTTTGCCCTTGCTTCCCTAGCCTTTGGCGACGTTTCTAGAAAGAAGTGGCTGCGGCTGAGGTCGAAGAGGTTGCTGCCTGTGTTCTCCTCAAGGATTTGGATGGATTCCTTTCTCACATTGAGGTCCTTCATCCATTTTGAGCCTATTTTCGTGTGTGGTGTAAGGAAATGATCCAATTTCATTTTTCTGCATGTGGCTGTCCAATTTTCCCAACACCATTTATTGAAGAGGCTGTCTTTTTTCCATTGGACATTCTTCCCTGCTTTGTCGAAGATTAGTTGACCATAGAGTTGAGGGTCTATTTCTGGGCTCTCTATTCTGTTCCACTGATGTATGTGTCTGTTTTTGTGTCAGTACCATGCTGCCTTGATGACGACAGCTTTGTAATAGAGCTTGAAGTCCAGAATTGTGATGCCACCAACTTTGGCTTTCTTTTTCAATATTCCTTTGGCTATTTGAGGTCTTTTCTGGTTCCATAAATTTTAGGATTATTTGTTCCATTTCTTTGAAAAATATGGATGGTACATTGATAGGAATTGCATTAAATGTGTAGATTGCTTTAGGTAGCATAGACATTTTCACAATATTTATTCTTCCAATCCAGGAGCATGGAACATTTTTCCATTTCTTTATGTCTTCCTCAATTTCTTTCATGAGTACTTTATACTTTTCTGAGTATAGATTCTTAGCCTCTTTGGTTAGGTTTATTCCTAGTTCTCTTATAGTTTTGGGTGCAATTGTAAATGGGATTGACTCCTTAATTTCTCTTTCTTCTGTCTTGTTGTTGGTGTAGAGAAATGCAACTGATTTCTGTGCATTGATTTTATATCCTGACACTTTACTGAATTCCTGTACCAGTTCTAGCAGTTTTGGAGTGGAGTCTTTTGGGTTTTCCACATATAGTATCATATCATCTGCAAAGAGTGATAGTTTGACTTCTTCTTTGCCAATTTGGATGCCTTTAATTTCCTCTTGTTGTCTGATTACTGAGGCTAGGACTTCTAGTACTATGTTGAATAGCAGCGGTGAGAATGGACATCCCTGCCATCCTTAGTGGAAAAGATTTCAGTTTTTCTCTATTGAGAATGATATTTGCGGTGGGTTTTTCATAGATGGCTTTGATAATATTGAGGTATGTGCCCTCTATCCCTACACTTTGAAGAGTTTTGATCAGGAAAGGCTGCTGTACTTTGTCAAATGCTTTTTCAGCATCTATTGAGAGTATCATATGGTTCTTGTTCTTTCTTTTATTAATGTGTTGTATCACATTGATTGTTTTGCGGATGTTGAACCAACCTTGCAGCCCTGGAATAAATCCCACTTGGTGTGCTGAATAATCCTTTTAATGTACTGTTGGATCCTCTTGGCTAGTATTTTGGTGAGAATTTTTGCATCTGTGTTCATCAAGGATATTGGTCTGTAGTTCTCTTTTTTGATGGGATCCTTGTCTGGTTTTGAAATAAAGGTGATGCTGGCCTCAGAAAATGAGATTGGAAGTTTTCCTTCCATTTCTATTTTTTGGAACAGTTTCCAGAGACTAGGAATTAGTTCTTCTTTAAATGTTTGGTAGAATTCCCCTGGGAAGCTGTCTGGCCCTGGGCTTTTGTTTTTTGGGAGATTTTTGATGACTGTTTCAATCTCCTTAATGGTTATAGGTCTGTTTAGGGTTTCTATTTCTTCCTGGTTCAGTTTTGGTAGTTTATATGTCTCTTGGAAGGCATCCATTTCTTCCAGATTGTCAAATTTGTTGGTGTAAAGTTGCTCATAGTATGTTCTTATAATTGTCTGTATTTCTTTGGTGTTAGTTGTAATCTCTCCTCTTTCATTCATGATTTTATTTATTTGGGTCCTTTCTCTTTTCTTTTTGATAAGTCTAACCAGGGGTTTATCAATCTTATTTATTCTTTCAAAGAACCAGCTCCTACTTTTGTTGATTTGTTCTATTGTGTTTTTTTGTTTGTTTCTATTTCATTATTTCTGCTCTGATCTTTATGATTTCTCTTCTCCTGCTGGGTTTAGCCTTTTTTTGTCATTCTTTCTCTAGCTCCTTTAGGTGTAGGGTTAGGTTGTGTACTTGAGACCTTTCTTGTTTCTTGAGAAAGGCTTGTACCTCTATATATTTTCCTCAGGACTGCCTTTGTTGTGTCTCACAGATTTTGAACCTTTGTGTTTTCATTATCATTTGTTTCCGTGAATTTTTTTTCAATTCTTCTTTAATTTCCTGGTTGACCCATTCATTCTTTAGAAGGATGCTGTTTAGTCTCCATGTATTTGGGTTCTTTCCAAATTTCCTCTTGTGATTGAGTTCTAGCTTCAGAGCATTGTGGTCTGAAAATATGCAGGGAATGATCCCAATCTTTTGATATCGGTTGAGACCTGATTTAGGACCAAGGATGTGATCTATTCTGGAGAATGTTCCATGTACACTAGAGAAGAATGTGTATTCTGTTGCTTTGGGATGGAATGTTCTGAATATATCTGTGATGTCCATCTGGTCCAGTGTGTCATTTAGGGCCTTTATTTCCTTGTTGATCTTTTGCTTGGATGATCTGTCCATTTCAGTGAGGGGAGTGTTAAAGTCCCCTACTATTATTGTATTATTGTTGATGTGTTTCTTTGATTTTTTTTTTTTTATTAATTGATTGATATAGTTGGCTGCTCCCACGTTAGGGGCTTAGATATTTAAAATTATCATTTCTTCTTGGACAGACCCTTTGAGTATGATATAGTGTCCTTCCTCATCTCTTATTAGAGTCTTTAGCTTAAAATCAACTTGATCTGATATAAGGATTGCCACTCCTGCTTTCTTCTATGTCCATTAGCATGGTACATTGTTTTCCACCCCCTCACTTTAAATCTAGAGGTGTCTTCGGGTCTAAAATGAGTTTCTTGTAGGCAATATATAGCTGGGTTTTGTTTTTTTATCCATTCTGATACCCTGTGTCTTTGATTGGGGAATTTAGCCCATTAACATTCAGGGTAACTATTGAGAGATATGAATTTAGTGCCATTCATTGTATTGCCTGTAAGGTGACTGTTACTGCATATTGTCTCTGTTCCTTTCTGATCTACTGCTTTTAGGCTCTCTCTTTGCTTAGAGGACCCCTTTCAATATTTCCTGTAGAGCTGGTTTGGTGTTTGCAAATTCTTTCAGTTTTTGTTTGTCCTGGAAGCTTTTTATCTCTCCTTCTATTTTCATTGATAGCCTAGCTGGATATAGTATTCTTGGCTGCATGTTTTTCTCGTTTAGTACTCTGAATATATCATGCCAGCTCTTTTTGGCCTGCCAGGTCTCTGTGGATAAGTCTGCTGCCAATCTCATATTTTTACCCTTGTATGTTACAGACTTCTTTTCCCAGGCTGCTTTCAGGATTTTCTCTTTGTCACTAAGACTTGTAAATTTTACTATTAGGTGATGGGGTGTGACCTATTCTTGTTGATTTTGAGGGGGGTTCTCTGCACCTCCTGTATGCTTGTTCCCTTTGCCATATTAGGGAATTCTCTCCAATAATTCTCTCCAATATATCATCTGCTCCCCTCTCTCTTTCTTCTTCTTCTGGAATCCCAATTATTCTAATGTTGTTTCATCTTATGGTGTCACTTATCTCTCAAATTCTCCCCTCGTGGTCCAGTAGCTGTTTGTCCCTCTTTTGCTCAGTTTCTTTATTCTCTGTCATTTGGTCTTCTATATCACTAATTCTTTCTTCTGCCTCATTTATCCTAGCAGTGAGAGCCTCCATTTTTGATTGTACCTCATTAATAGCTTTTTTTTAAATTTCAACTTGGTTAGATTTTAGTTCTTTTATTTCTCCAGAAAGGGCTTTTATATCTCCCGAGAGGGTTTCTCTAATATCTTCCATGCTTTTTTCAAGCCTGGCTAGAACCTTGAGAATCGTCATTCTGAACTCTAGATCTGACATATTACCAATGTCTGTATTGAATAGGTCCCTAGCCTTTGGTACTGCCTCTTGTTCCTTTTTTGTGTGTGATGAATTTTCCACCTTGTTATTTTGTCCAGCTAAGAGTGTATGAAAAAGCAAGTAAAATACTAAAAGGGTGGGATGCCTGGGTGGCTCAGTGGGTTAATGCCTCTGCCTTCAGCTCAGGTCATGATCTCAGGATCCTGAGATCGAGCCCCACATCGGGCTCTCTGCTCAGCAGGGATCCTGCTTCCCCACCCCACCCCCCGTCTGCCTCTCTGCCTCCTTGTGATTTGTCTGTCAAATAAATAAAATCTTTAAAAAAAAAAAAAGTGGCAAAGACCCCAGGAAAATACACTTTAACCAAAACAGAAGAGACCCCAAATCATGGGGGGGACAAAGGGGATAAAAAAAGATTCAGGGAAAAAAAGAAACAATTAAAAAAAGAAAACAAAGAAAAAATATAAAAAAGACTATATATATAATATATATATATATTATATATATATATTATATATATATATATATTAGATAAACTAGCTAAAAATGAAAAGGGTAAAAGTTAAAAACAATTTAGCAGAAGAGAAAAAATTGAAAAAAAAATTTAAATTAACTGCAAGACTAAAGAATCATGGGGAGAAAGCCATGAGTTCCATGCTTTGCTTTCTCCTCCCCTGGAATTCCGTTGCTCTCCTTGGTATTGAACCTGCACTCATTGGTAGATGAACTTGGTCCTGGCTGGATTTCTTGTTGATCTTCTGGAGGAGGGGCCTGTTGTAGTGATTCTCAAGTGTCTTTGCCCCCGGCGGAATTGCACCACCCTTACCAGGGGCCGGGTTGAGTAATCTGCTTGGTTTGCTTTCAGGAGCTTTTGTTCCCTGAATGCTTTCTGTAGATTTCTGGAGGATGGGAATGAAAATGGTGGCCTCCCAGTCTCTGGCCTGGAGGAGCCAAGGGCTCGGGGCCCCACTCCTCAGTGCACCCTCAGAGAAGAGCGCCCAATCACTCCTGTCTCCCTGGCCTCCGTCCACGCTCCGAGCTCACCCAGCCTGCGACCAGTTCAAGGAAACCCGGAGCTGAGAGCTCACTCCTTGGCTCTGTCTCTGGCTTCCCCATTCTAATACCTACAAGCTCTGCGACACTCAGACACCCCTGATCCTTCTGTGACCCTGCAGGACCTGAGGCCACGCTGACCCCGCGTGGGCTTCACTCCGGTTTAGCCTCTGGAGAGCTGTCCCTCAGCAGAACAGATTTTTAAAAGTCCTGATTTAGTGCTCCATTGCTCCGCCGCTTGCCGGGAGCCGGCCCCTCCTCCCACGGTCTATCTTCCCGTCTGCTTTGGATTCACTTCTCCGCCAGTCCTATCTTTCAGAAAGTAGTTGATTTTCTGTTTTTAGAATTGCTGTACTTCTTCTCTTCGATCTCCCATTGGATTTGTAGGTGTTTTCAATGTTTAGATAAGCTATCTAGCTGATCTCCTGCTACCTGATGTAGTCTCAGCCTGCTACTTCTCCGCCATCTTGACTCCTCCCCCAGTGTTAGATCAAGATGATACTTTTAAAGTGAAAGATTCAGTGGCATTTTTTTATATTGACAATATTGCGACACCACCTCGTCTTCTTAGTTCTAAAATATTTTCATCAGTCCAAAATAAAACCCCATAACCATTAAGCAATTACCCCCCTTCCTCCAGCCCCTAACAACTGCTAATCTGTGGTGTCCCTATGGAATCGCTGTGATATTCCATGTAAATGAAAACATACAATATGTAACCTTTTGTGCCTGACTTCTTTCAAATGGCATGATGTTTTGGCATAATGTTTTTGAGGTTCACCACATTGTAGTTTATACCAATACCACATTCCTTTTTATGACTGAGTAATATTCAATTATATATGTATATATATATATACTGCAGTTTTGTCAATCCATGTGTTGGTTTATGGACATTGACTTGTTTTCATCTTTTGGCTAATGTAAATGATGCTACTATGAATATTTATAGGCAGGTAACTGTTTTAGTTCTTGTTTTCAGTTCTTTTGTGCATTTATAAGAATGGAGAGATCTATATAAATTTTCTATTTCTTCTTGGGTTAAAATCAATAGCTTGTGACTTTCTAGAAATTTGTTCATTTCATCTAAGCTACCTAATTAATAGTATTACCTTATAATCCTTATAATTTCATAAGGTATCTCCTTTTAATTGAATTTAGAAATTTAATCTATGTCTCGCATATTCTCTCCCCACCTCTTTCTCTTTCAGTCATGCTAAGAGTTTGCCCATTCTGTTGATCTTTTTAAAGAAGCAACTTTTGGTTACAGTGATTTTTCTCTATTATTTTTCTGTTCTCTGTTTTATTAATCTTTACTTTTTTGTTCCTTCTCTTTGCTTTAGTTTTAGCTTGCTCCACTTTTTTCCATGTCTTACAGAAAGACATAATGAATATTTCCTCCTTTTTTTAATATCAGTGTCTCTTGCTATAAATTTCCCTTTAAACACTGGATTAGCTACTTCCAGTAGTTTATGTATATTAGGTCTTCATTTTCTTTCATCTCAAAATATTTTCTAATTTTCTTTAGATTTCTTTGGCCCACCAGTTATTTAGGAGTGGATGGTTTAATTTCCACATTTTTGTGAATTTCCCAATTTCCTTATGTAATTGATTTCTAATTTCATCTCACTGTAGTTTGAAACAATACTTGGTGTAGTTTCAGATCTTACAAATGTATTGAGACTTGTTTTGTGCAAAGCATGTCATCTATCCCAGAAAGTGTTCCATGTTCACTTGAAAAGAATGTGTGTTCTGTTGCTACTGGGTGGGGTGTTCCACAGATGTCTAGTTAATAGTGTTATTCACATCTTCTATCCTAGTTGATCTTCTGTTTACTTGTTCTATCTTTTACTGAAATTAGGATTTTGAAGTCCCCATCTGTTATTCTAGAATTGGATATCCTACTTTCTATTCTGTCACTTTTTATTTTATTTGGGGGCTCTATTTGCAGGTGTATATATGTTTATAAATGTATCTTCTTTATGGATTGGTCCTTTTATCCTTATAAAATGTCTCCCTTTCCCTATAGTAACATATTTTGTCTTAAAGTTTATTTTGTCTGATATTAATATTGTCACTGAAGCTTTCTTATAGTTGATTTCATAATAAAACTTTTTCCATCTTTTTACTTTCAACCTGTATGTTTGTATCTAAAGTGTATTTGAAGTGTTATTCTTGCACACAGAATATAGATGGTCATATTAGTTTTTAATCTATCTTTGTCTTCTTATTGGATTTTTTATGACATTCACATGTAATATTATTGTTGACAGATTTCATCTCCCATTTCGTTTTTATTCTTCATGTTCCTCATGTCTTTTTGTTTTTCTATTCATCCTTTAGTGCTTTATTTTGCATTAAGTGAATATTTTCTAGTGTTATTTTAATTCCTTTAATAGCTTTTCACTATATTTTCTGAGTTATTTTCTTAGTATTTGCTCTAGTGATATAACATATATCTTATCAGAATCAATTTCAGGTTTAATCTCAAAATGATCTAGAAATGTTACTACTATATAGCTCTATCCTTTCTTTTCTCTCTTTTGTGGTATTACTATTATAAATATTATATCTCTATATTTCAAAATCCATCAATACATTTTTGTAATTATTATTTATATAATTTTATAACTACTAAGTTATCTGAGAGATGAAAAGAGAGTAAGTATACAAAGTATACAGGAATCCAAACCCTGTCAGAAGTTCACTATAATAACCTCCTTATTTTTCACTTCCAGTTCTCTCCATTTGTTCCTGAAGATTTTAAGCACCATCTGGTTTCATTTCTTACTCCAGTACAACTTAGCTCCTATTCACCTCTGTTGAACCTCTGTTATATATTGGCAAATACATAACATTTCCATATGTTATAGCCCAACAGTACAATCATATGCATTTTAATATAATCATTTTTAAATAAGTTGAGAAAAGAGAAAGCAATATGATTTTTTACTATCTTTTCTATGATTATATAATTTCTTTAATGGAGGTCTTTTCTTTTTCATGTGAATTTGAATTAATGTCTGTGGTCACTTGCTTTCAGCCATGAAAAACAAACAACAAAACAAAACAAAAATTTAGTATTTCTTGTAAAGCATGCCAATTCATAACAAATTCAGTATCTCTGCTTATCTTAGACTGTCTTTTTTCCTTCATGTTTGAAAGAACATTTTGTTGAATATAAGAGAGCCACTTGGCAGTTTTTCTTCAGCACACTGAATGTGTCATTTCACTGCCTCGAGCTTTTATTGCTTCTGCTGAGCAGTCAGCTATTAATTTTGTTGGGGTTTCCCCATAAGTCATTTTTTTGCCACATTCCAGATTTTTCCCCTTTGTCTTTGCTTTTGACATTTTTACTACATATCACTGTGTAGATCATTTTGTGTTTATCCTAAGTGAATTCTGTTGAGCTTTTTTATATGTGTATTAATGTCTTCCATTAAATTTGGGACACTTTCAGCCATTATCTCCTCAACTATGTTTTGTTTCTCTCCTTTCTTTCTGTTACTCACATTGTGCATATATTGCTGTGTTTAATAGTGTGCCACATTTCTGTGAGGATCTGTTCACTTTCTTCATTATTTTTCTCTTTGCATTATATAATCTCTATTTTTTCACCATTCCTGGATTTTATTTATATTCAAGTTAATTAATGTGTAGTGTATTATTAGTTTCAGGGGTAGAATTTAGTGATTCATCAATTGCATATAACATCCAGTGCTCATTACATCAACTGCCCTCCCTAATGCCTATCACCTTGTTACTGGATCCCCCTGCCCAGCTCCCTTCTGGCAACCTTCAGTTTGTTCCCTATAGTTAAGTCTCCTATTTTTTGCCTCCCTCTCTGTCTTTATCATAGTTTAATTTTTCCTTTCTTTCCCCTATGTTCATCAGTTCTCTTTCTTAAATTCCACATATGAGTGAAAGCATACAGTATTTGGCTTTCTCTGACTGACTTATTTCACTTAGCATAATACCCTCTAGTGCCATCCATGTTGTTGCAAATAGCAAGATTTCATTCTTTTTGATGGCTGAGTAATATTCTATGGACTATATATGCTGCATCTTCTTTTTCCATTCATCTGTCAATGGACATTTGGACTCTTCCCATATTTTGGCTATTGTGGACATTGATTCTATAAACATTAGGATGCATGTGTCCCTTCAAATCATTAGTTTTATATCCTTAAGATACTTAGTGTTGCAATTGCTATATCCTAGGGTAGTTCCATTTTTAACTTTTTGAGGAAACTCCATACTGTTTTCTAGAGTGGCTGCAGCAGTTTACATTCCCATCGACAGTGTAAGATGGTTCCCCTTTCTGCACATCCTCACCAACATCTGCTTTTTTTTTTTTTAATGGTGTTATGTTAGTCACCATACAGTACATCATTAGGTTTTGATGTAATTCCAAAATTCATTGTTTATGTATAACACCCAGTGTTCCATGCAATACTTGCCCTCCTTAAAACCATCACTAGGCTCGCCCATCTCCCCACCCTCTCCCCTTCTAAAACCCTCAGTTTGTTTCTCAGAGTCCACAGTCTCTCATAGTTCATCTTCCCCTCCCATTTCTCCCCCTTCAATTTTCCTTTCCTCTTCCTAATGTCCTCCATGTTATTCCTTGTGTTCCATAGGTAAGTAAAACCTTATGATAATTGACTTTTCCTGTTTGACTTATTTCACTTAGCATAATCTCCTCCAGTCCCATTCGTGTTGATGCAAAAGTTGGGTATTCATCCTTTCTGATGGCTGAGTAATATCCCATTGTATATATGGACCACACCTTCTTTATCCATTTGTCTGTTGAAGGGCATCTTGGCTCTTTCCACAGTTTGGTTATTGTGGATATTGCTGTTATGAATATTGGGGTACATATGGCCTTCTTTTCAATACATCTGTATCTCTGGGGTAAATACCCAGTAGTGCATCTGCTGTTTCCTGAGTTGTTAATTATAGCCATCTGACTGGTAGGAGGTGCTATCTGTGTTGGTTTGATTTGATGTATCTTCAAATTTACTAATTCTCCTGCCGGTTCAAAGCTATTGTTAATAGTAAATTTTTCATGGTAATTATTTCACTTTTCAACTCTAAATCTTTCATTTGGTTCTTGTTTTATCATCTCTCTCAATTAATTAAATTTTACTCTTTGATATGTTAGACAGGATGTGACACAATCATCAGGGAAAAAAATAATAGAGTGGAGTTTTCATCCGTGTTTAATTATGGAAAGAATCCAACAACACTTAAAAGGCAAAATCTGTATTTTATTGGTTCCATGTTGTGGAGTCAAATCTTACAAAAGTCATCCAGGCATTCAGATGGCTTGGTCCAGTCTATGAGAATTCACTGGAGTCTATAGACAAACCCAGGTGGTCAATGACTTCCTGAAATAATGTGTAACATTCTGTGTGTTTGTTAATCTTTTCAGTGAGAGAGTTTATGACTTGTATAATAAGCAACTTAGAGAGCTCTATGATTCATTTAATAGTCAGTCTTTATCCTGTGCCATGTTAGATCCTGTGTAGAACATTTTGTGTTTATCCTAAAGTGAATTCTGTTGAGCTTTTTTATATGTGTATTAATGTCTTCCATTAAATTTGGGATGCTGTTGTATCAATTAACTAATTTGGGGTAAAAAAAAAAAAAATTCCCAAACCTATTGGCTTAAAACAAGATTTTATTTTTGCTCATGAATCTATGGACCATCTGCATAGTACAGATTTGTGCCAGGTTTAGTTGGTCATAGAATGGCTTGCTCATGCATTCATGGACAGCTGGTGGGTCATCTAAAAACTGGCAAGTCTAGGACAACCTTACTCAACTGGAAGTTTCCTGCCTGAGGCAGTAGTGGTGATTGAGTCACATGTCTCTCATCATTTAATAGGTTGGCACAGGCTGATTGATATGGTGGTAGCAAGGTTCCAAGAGAGAGTAAAAACACTCAAAGCCCACTGAACTCTCAGCTTGAAACTGGCACATTACATTCTGACACATTCTTTTTGCCAATGCAAGTCAAAAAGTCAGCCCAGATTCAAAAAATAGAGAAATAAGCTTCACATCTTAGTGAGAGAAAATTCAAAATTATACTGCAAAAGTTACTGTTTAGGGAGGAATATAGAATTAAGGGAATTTATGCAATTTTCCCTTTGCCTTTTATTTACACCCTTGCCATGGCCTCACAACAAACACTGTACTTCCCCACTCCTTGACTTTATATTTGGCCATGTAAATTTATTTGACTTCCATATGGGTGGAAGTCAAAGTGTGTCAATTCTGAATACAGGTCTTAAAAAGCCTGTCTGTTCTTCTTGACCTCTTATATCTTGCATTGCCATTAAAAAAAAAAAAAAAAGTCCCAGAAGAAGGATGAGAGAAATATAGAGTGAGAGCTGGACATGCAGAATTGCACTGTAAAGAACACCATCCCAAATACCACAGCCTGAAGAAAAGACTCTAACCAATATACAGATCTGTGAAAATAAATGGCTATTGCTTAAGCAATTGAGTTTTGGGATGATTTGTTACACAGTGTTATTGACAATATTAGTAATTGCCAAATGCTTTTCCAAAGATATTGAAGTGTAAAAAATAGACATTAATTCTTTCTTCATGGAGCTTGAATCTGAGATTCAATCCAATGGGGACAACAATCCAATGAGGAGTATAAAACAATATAGTAGATTATAAGTAAATATTGCTGAGAGTTTTTACTTTTTTTTTTTTTTTTTTGACAGAGATTACAAGTAGACAGAGAGGCAGGCAGAGAGAGAAGAAGGGAAGCAGGCTCCCTGTTGAGCAGAAAGCCCGATGCAGGGCTCAATCCCAGGACCCTGGGATCACGACCTCAGCCAAAGGCAGAGGCTTTAACCCACTGAGACACCCAGGCGCCCCAGCTTTTACTTTTTTAATGAGCAAAACAATTTATGGATGCTCAGTGTTTACTTTCTGGGTCTCTGATGTTCAAATTAAATTTTATGCACCACTGTGTCATGCTCAAACATGCCATTGGTTTTTACTGAAATCAATGATTACTACTTCTTGACTAGATATACAATTCCCCAATAAAACAAAGACATTTTAGAGCAATGTTAGCTTGATTTCCAATAATAAGTATCCAAAAAAAAGAATAAAATTTTCTTACCTACAGTGATTGTGTCATCTTAGTACATAGGAGAGATACCACATACTTTAGTTTAACTCAGGGCAACCCAATAAGTATGTATTGAATGGTAAATGGGAGGGAAGGAGGAGAAGGATAGTAAAAAAAGGAAATAGTCAATACCTACACGAAAAGGTGAAATGCAAGATATCTAAGTCATTATTTGTTATACCATCACCCTTCCTCAGCTTATTCCATGAGAGGCTCTGGTTGCTAAAAATTCCTCTTATATTATCTTGACTAAATCCCAATTTTCTTAGGATTATTAACATATTAAATGATATAGTAAAAGCAAGAATATTCATTTTTTTCAGGAAACATTTCCTGACTAATTGTATCCTGTCCTAAAAAATTATTATATATTTTTTAGATTTTTTATTTATTTATTTGACAGAGAGAGATCACAAGTAGGCAGAGAGGCAGGCAGAGAGAGGGGGGGAAAGCAGGCTCTCTGCTGTGCAGAGAGCCTGACGTGGGGCTCGATCCCAGGACCCTGAGATCACGACCTGAGCCGAAGGCAGAGGCCCAACCCACTGAGCCACCCAGGCGCCCCCTAAAAAATTATTTACTTTGAATTTTATTCATATATCCTATTTAACCCATTAACTCCCTCATATTGGCCTATTTGGTACTTCAGGGTTTGTCTCTCATTAGTTTGCATCTGTTCATTTTATAATGTCCTTATCCCTCAAAGAAAACACAGAAAAAACTTTTCCCCTGTGCTGGAAACAAGCCAGTGCTTGATTAGATACATACTGGAATGAATAGGAAAGTGAGGAAACATGATGCTTGAACACCACTCTTATTCTAAATACAATGTGGCTGGATCCACATGCAAATGACCCAGGCGTAGTCATTACCACTGCCTGCCCTCTGCCTAGGAAGGCAGACATATTTGGTCCTATCTGTTTCCATTCTTTAGATCTTGAACTACTTCATTAAAATTTTCACATAAAAATCATTCCTGACTTTACCATTTGCATCAGCTTTTTTACTTTCAGAGACCAACAGCATCTATCAGAAGTACAGATGCATTAAAAATTAAATAATTGCTGACTAAACATTTAGGAAATTATTTTATTTACAAACAAATATGTTACCACCAACTAGACTTTCTGTTTCCTATCTCAAAATCTTCTGGATTAAGAACATCAGCTGGAAAATAAATTCACAACTCCTTAAGACATCATTTGTTGCAATTGCTATTCCATGCTGATCTTGAAGGCATAATATTTCCTTTGGGTATAATCTTATAGCCATTGCACATCCTGAAGCTCTACTAACAATTATTTTTGCTGAAGAAAAAGCAGTAACTAGACTGCTTCAAATTGCTCACAAAAACATCTGTTTCCAGGAGCTAAGGCAGCCACCTAATAGTCTCAGAGTCCAGGGGCAACAGGTGGGCAATCAAATTCTGTTATTCTCTACCAGGTGGAAAATCATATTTTATTGAAATCTTCTTGAGGTCTGGACTGTTATAATGATTCCCAAATGGAGAATACACCCCAACTAGACCTGAGGAAGTTCATACCTACAATTATGTTATACATTCTTGATGACATGGTCTCTCTAAGTGCACATCAAAGTAGAGTTTGACAGTCTGGCTTCTACATCTGTCTGTCCCTGATGTGGGATAGTAGCCACAATGTCATGAGCTGGCCCTGAATTAGAAATTCACATGATTCTGAAGAAAATCTTAACCACCAAATGGAAAAGAGGAGATAACATTGAAAGCTCTTAAATCATACTCAAGTTGATAGTTCCTAAATAATGGGGGTGGGAAGATGTTAAGGGGTGAGACGATGAGGAAGGAGAGAGAGAGGAAAGCAATGGGGGGATAGAGATAAAGGCATCTATGACACAGATCTGTTGCCCCTAATTGCAGAAATGTGAGCTAATTAGGAGTGCCACTGCTCCCAACATAAAACCCCAAAGGTTCTCAAAGAAATTCACAGCCCCCAATCATATATTCACTGTTTCTTAGGATGTCCAGGACTTCTTTCTCTGGCCCACAGAACCACTCAGGGCCTTTCCCTACTGATATGGAAATAAATACCATATAAATACAGACTTACACATCCTATCCTTTTTTCCCTTTGTACAGGCAACAACACCAACCATTCTTGCTCCAAATAAGAAATCGGAAAGATGACTCCTGTGGCCTTCCTAAATAATTCCTGGATAAAAACCAAGTGCCTGATGATTTGGGGCCAGGAATTAATTTTGTTATTTGTCCTAGCTTCAGCGTCTGCTTCCACTGCTCTAGGGTGTCGTTTTGCAGGGAAGGGGGGTACGAGGAGGGGGTGTAAGAAGGGACAATGTAACTGTGCAGAAGTGTTTTTCAGCACCATGGACAGCTATCCAGTAACTGTGAAAATGCATTTAAAAACTTTCACCTGCCATTTCCTTTAAAGTCCTAAAAAATCATTTAACCCTTACCTTACTATGTTTAGGGATCATTAAACAAGCAGATGTTCAAGCAACAGATCAGTAGCGTGAGAAAGTTTAGTATATAACGAATCATATTAACTGGTTTAATGAACACTTTTTTGAGTGCAATATAATTCTCTCTGTGACCTATAAGGAAATGTGCACATACATTCCATATACATATGTTCAATTTTTGTAATTGCTAGAATACTAATGGAACACTAGGAACGTTCCATGCTGTGACCCACTGATTCTCAATCTCAGCTTCACATTAAACTGATTAAAAATAGATGTTATAGGGTCGAATCAACCAACTTAGGCCAGATCTTTGAGACTGACTCTTGGAAGCCAAGCATGTTTTTAGAAGTACCACAGGAGCTTCTGCAACTCGCCACTCCACCCAGGTTCTTGTTAATAACTTCTGGTTGATTTTAATTCCAAACATGGCTATTGGCCACATATTATTAATTGTTATGGTAAAAGAGAATAGATGTCAAACAAAGAACAATGGACAAGACAAAGAAATGTGGAGTTTTGATCTTGGAACTGATACTAAATAGCAATGTGGCCTTGGCAAGTCAACCTAATTTCTTGGACCTCAATCTCTTGAAACAGGATGTTTTAGATTAAATTTCTGAGTTCCCTTCCCACTGAAAGTTGGTGTTCATGTGTATATATCTATTTTATAGTAGCCAAATAAATCACATAAAAATTAATCATACTGGGACACCTGGGTGGCTCAATGGGTTAAAGCCTCTGCCTTCGGCTCGGGTCATGGTCCCAGGGTCCTGAGATTGAGCCCCGCATCAGGCTCTCTGCTCAGCAGTGAGCCTGCTTCCTTTTCTCTCTCTGCCTGCCTCTCTGCCTACTTGTGATCTCTGTCAAATAAATAAATAAAATCTTTCAGAAAATTAATCATACTCATGGTTTTAAATAATTCTACCATCTGCTGGAGTTCAGAAACATTTCAGTGCTCTGTAGCTAGTTTAATGTTCCAATTTTATGGGAATTATCATCATGACAATTTTCAATCCAGGTAGTTCTATTTCCTACAATAAAAATCTAGTTCCAGTTAATAACATCTATAAATAGAAAGGGAGGAAATACATCTTTATGTTCAATCTAAGGATTAAACCTGTAAAAAAAAAAAAAAAGTTGGGGTGCACTTGGATGGCTCAGTTCATGATCCCAGGGACCAGGGATCAAGCCCTGTGTCAGGTCTCCTGCTCAGCAGGGGAGACTGTTTCTCCCTCTGCCCTTCCCTTCACTTGTGCTTTCCCTCTCTCTCTCTTTCTCAAATAAAAATAAAAGTTGGATAGACCAAACACAGTTAGAGATAAAACTTCCCAAAACAAAAATTCCTTCACATTTTCCAGAAGTTTTCATCTTACATTCTTTGCCTGCTATCAGTTCAGATCTTTGAGGCTATTACCCAAAAGCCAAGGCAGTGGAAAATAGCTCATTGGTTTGGCAATTTTAACTCTGTTATTGTTTTCTCAAAAAAAAAAAAATTAACTGGATCAACAGATAAGACATTTTGAGGTAGATATTATTGTTCCTCTTTCCTTAGGAACATCTAGAAAAAGAGTTCACTATACCATACAGCATTTTTTAACACAAGCTCTTTCTGTGATTTCTACATGGAGGTAAGAAAGTCTTCCTGATGGGGATCTGAGGGAATCAGAGCTGACTCTGTGGAGTCCTTAGGAGGAGACTGCTTGGGGGAAATGGGTGGGGAACTTTCACAGAACATGTCCTCAATAAATGGCTGTGAAACTACAAAATCTTACTCAAATTGAAAACATCATTTCATGGGCAAAGATATCAATTTACAAGTTCTACTAAGAATCTTGTTGAACACCGAAAGACATCATTAGTGTCAATTGAGAAATCTGGAATATCATCACCATTTCCTAATGAAAATTGGGTGTTTGTTTCATTTTGTTCCTTTTCTTCCTTGTTTGGTTGTTTTATAAATCTGCCCATCTCCTATTCTGTCAAAACTAATCATGAGGGGCACCTGGGTGGCTGAGTGGGTTAAAGCCTCTGCCTTCAGCGCAGGTCATGGTCCCAGGGTCCTGGGATCAAGCCCCACATCGGGCTTTCTGCTCAGTGGGGAGCCTGCTTCCTCCTCTCTCTCTGCCTGCCTCTCTGCCTACTAGTGATCTCTGTCTGTCAAATAAATAAATAAAACCATTAAAAAAAAAAAAAAACAATCATGAGCCATACTGCTCTCGCATTGTGTGTCTTTGACTTGGGCAGGGGGGTGAGTTAAAAAGGGGTGTTATGACCCAAAACAACAAGACACATGTAGCATCACACTGGAAATATTTTAAGTATTAAATACCTTACATCCACACCAACTCTTCAATCTGAAAGGCTACCACTTTTATGGGCTAACTTTCATAAGCCCTCAGAACACTGTTAGAATACCTGTTAAGCTTTTATTTTCATTGTTACTAGAATCACCATAAAAATGCCCTTACACAAATGAATAAGTCCCAAAATTAAGAACAGTAGAGTAGAACAACAGCATATCTATTTAAGGATTTCTATTTTTGTATTATCTCTACTCTACACATTCAGTCTGACTTTACTTAGCATAGTCATTCTTCTTCATTAGCTTGTTTGTGCATAGGT
The DNA here is from genome assembly GCF_010015895.1 of Lontra canadensis. Lineage (NCBI taxonomy): Eukaryota > Metazoa > Chordata > Mammalia > Carnivora > Mustelidae > Lontra > Lontra canadensis. The sequence continues at coordinate 2,610,966 of NW_022631124.1, forward strand.
TTCCAAATTAAATGCAATTACTTAAAAGGAATCAATAGCACAGCTAAGACAGTTCAGGCCATGGCTGATTCCTAAAATAATTCTCAGTCTTTTTCACCAGAGCAATGTTTAGTCAAGTTGGAAGAATATTTTAAGAGGCCCTAAATCAGATTAAGTGCTGGCTTTCAGGTCTTGATATCTCGGAATACTGCCAGGTAGCAATCTCTGCGATTGAGTCATTTTGCATTAAGAGAGCTTGTTCTGATGAGGCCCAAATGACTCATGGTTTCTAATTCTCTTAAAAAGAGCCTTGAGACCTGCAATGTTAATTACATTATGGGACAGAGTAGAGGAGTATTGAATGGAGATGTTTCCAAATTATGCATCTCAGGCTCCTGTTTGCAGAGTCATTGTGGAACAAAGGTTTGTCCTCACAGTGAAGGCATCTTGGTTTCATGGTATCCACAGTTGTTAGTATTTTACTTTGCAAATATATCTTTAACAAATTAAATACTAGCTAACATGGCCTGAGTAATTAGAATGTATAACACTTGGCCTCATCTGACCCAGGCTGCAGTAGAAAGCAACCATGTCGGGAAGCAGCTGCGGAGTCTCTAAATGAAATACTGGATATAGATCCATTCTGAAAGGGACATATTATAAGAAATGGTCATTTCCCCTGAGTATGAATGATAAATCTGATGGATAGCCTGCTCCAGACATTATTTGTCTGATGGAAGGAGATTTTGTTATGCCTTAACCAAGCTGACACTATCTATATTAATCAAGGATTGTTTGATTTAGGTGTTCTTAAGGGAATGAAACAAAGGTGTTTTATTTAGTGAAATTCGTCCAGAAACACTGACATTTATCCACAAGAAAATCTCTTCTACTTCTCATTTTATGCAATTGCTTTGGTAGGAATGTGCCTTTGCTGAAATAAAGGAATCATGTTATATCAATCCAATACCTATATTCCCAGTAGCTACATAGACTGTACAGATACTGGGATTTATTTTCAGTATACCCAGAGCATGCTAGGGTCATGAGTGATCAAATGCATTGGGAGGGCTTTGGCTTTTTCCAGGCTGCATAGAATTTAATTCTGTTAAATAAAGAGGGCAAACCATACTAGACACTCTTAAGTTCTAGGAGCATCTTAGAGAAGACAATATGAATCAGTAGCAACTAATTAACTGGAAGATTTATAAGTCAAAAAACTACCTATCATAAGTAGAAACCTGTGAAACCTGGGTCAGAATGCTCATAGCTGTGAGGAAATAGCCCCAGCACCCTGGACCTTCTGAATAACAGCAAACAAAGGGGGGCTATAGAGAATGGTTTCTCTGAAGTGGGGAGACCAACCACAAAGGAAGAGAACAGCTCAGCATCTGACACAGGGAGAGAAAAGAGAATGAGAGGTGGAATAGAAATAGTCATCGTAAAAAAAAAAAAAAAAAAAACAGTGCCTGGGAATTGTAAACCCAGCCACTGTTGTGATTTTTTGTTTGTTTGTTTGTTTGTTTTTGCCTTTATATGTATGTATTGTATGTATTTAACATATAATGTATTATTTGTTTCAGGGGTACAGGTCTATGATTCATCAGTTTTACACAATTCACAGCATTCACCATAGCACACACCCTCCCCAATGTCCATCACCCCAGGCACCCCATCCATCCCACCCCCCTTCACTCCAGCAACCCTCAGTTTATTGTAAACCACCTATTGTGTCACAGATTCCCCTAGCTCTTGGGAATATCACAATAGTTTTATTTCATTTTATCTAATAACCCAAATAGTTTATAAAAATATTCAAATAATAGAGAGTTAAAGCAAAAGTACTCCTTAACTATCCTTCCTCAAATTCTAGAAGCTTCATTAGGGGTCACCACTGAGACAAGGATAGTACCCTTCCAGAGCTCTGCAGATGATTTGGGATGGGGAAAATGGAGTCTAACTTCATCCTTTTTATCTATGTTTTTTATGTTGACCCTCAACTAAGACCTCAAAAATCAATTTAAGCTGTTTGCAACATTTTGCTACCATACTTGATATCATAAATATTGTTCTTCATGAAACCATTCTATGAGATGTGTTGGAGGAATGGTGAATTCAGGTAGGTTTGTTTTACAGAACATCTCACAGACAGGAGTGGGGTCATTGGCAGCATTGTAGAAGATAAGTCTTCAGTCTAGGCAATAGGATTCCCCATCCTCCAGGCCCGAAATTGTACAGGCCATCCAAATCAGTAAAAGATAAATGGGCTAAATCCCCCCTTGGTCACTTGGGATCCAGTGCTCTCTGGTGGCATCACTATTCATAGCCTAGCAATCCACTCAAGTGACTAACACTGGTCAGGCCCCAAGGAAACACTGCTCCACATTTCATGCCCTGTTCCTTTAAAAAGGCTACAGTTCCTACATGCTGAGTAGGTTTGTCGATGTGCCACCGCTGTAGTGGAGACAAACACCATTCCACAGTGCAAGCACAGTTTGAAGGGAAGACAGGAAAGAGAAGACTAACTTGTCAAAATTTTCCTCTCAGATAGCATGAAATCAGGGCCTATGATACTACCATATTCCAGAAACACTGAGTACCCATTGCCTTGCTTCCCTTCCTGCTCCCAGAAATAATCACAAATTACCACAGTATTCACACTAATTACATATGGCAGTTTAGAAATGTTTTGCATTGTTAAATGAGTAATATAACTCTTAAAAATTATATTATAAATATATGTATAGGGACACCTGGGTGGCAAGATCAGTTAAGCCTCCAGCAAATTTATGTTATAAATATAGTAGTATATGGATTATATACATGTTTATTTTATTACTCATCTGAACATTGCTGGCCCATCGTCAGAACACCCAGCCATGTGCAATAAATAACAGTTTACCCAAAAAAATTAAAAAATACTAATTCAAAGGGATACATGCACCCTGATGTTTATAAGAGCATTATCAAAAATAGCCAAATTATGGAAAGAACTCATCAACTAATGAATGAATAAAGATGTGGTGTATATATATACAATGGAACACTACTCAGCTATCAAAAAGAATGAAATCTTGCCCTTTGTAACAACATTGATGGAGCTAGAAAGTATTATGCTGAGTGAAATAAGTCAGTCAGAGAAAGACAAATACCATATGATTTCACTCATATGCAGAATTTAAGAAATAAAACAAACAATCATAGGTGGGGGGAAGAGAGAGAAAAACTACAAAGAGCAAACTGATGGTTGCCAGAGGGGAGGTGGGCCAGGGGATGAGTTAAGTGATCGGGATTAAGGAGGACACGTGTAAGGAGAAAGTAGGAATTATATGGAAGTATTGAATCACTGAATTGTATATTTGAAACTAATGTTACACCATATAAACATAAGCGTTGATGTAAAAAAAAAAGAAAAAGAATAAATTCGGTTCTCATTGATATTTTTCAGTTTCAGTTATATATACACATATTACTGTGATAAAATGTGATTTATAAAGATAGAAGACTCTACATGTGTGTCTACATATGCAAACACATAGGATCCAAATATATGTTCACTAGCTTGATTCATGACTTATGACTTAAATGTTTGAATATATGGCATATGGGCCTTAACTTGTGCTTCTACCTTATGTCCAGCAAGTGGGCGGGCCCACTTGCAGTGGTCATTTCCTACATTAGATTTTGTTTTATTTTGTACATTTATATTTGTATCTCACTTATATGCAAGTGTATCTCACTTGTTTGAGGTAATACATAATAAAAACATGTATGTGTTTTTGAATGTAGTCAAAACTAAAGTAATTAGAAACTACATAGTGGGGGTGCCTGGGTGGCTCAGCAGGTTAAAGCCTCTGCCTTCAGCTCGGGTCATGATCCCTCAAGCCCCACGTCAGGCTCTCTGCTTAGCCAGAAACCTGCTTCCTCCTCTCTCTTTCTCTGCCTGCTTCTCTGCCTACTTGTGATCTGTCTGTCAAATAAATAAATAAAAAATCTTAAAAAAAAAAAAAAAGGACCTACATAGTGTGTCTACCAAAAATACTCACTGTGAAGAAATATTGTGATATAAAACCATATGAAAATACAAAAGTGCTACAAAGTCAGGCTCAAAGAAAAGAATTTGAGAAACTCAACATTTTTTTTACTCTGCTGATGTCTTCTTGTTAGCCTGTGCCCATATGAAAGCAATTAATTATACATTTCTCCTTAAATAGAAAATGAAAAACACACAAATTTCTCAAGAAAAGGAAAATTCTAAAGGAGTTCCTCATGTGAAAGTCCACATATAGCAAGTGCTATAGTGAATAATATGTAGGACTTTAATTTTTCATGGAAGCTTACAATAAAAATCGAAATAAATTAAAATGCAAGTTAAATGAAATGCTTCTTACTATCCAGCAGGTGATTTTCCTGTAACCCAATCCAAGAAAGATCCAATTTATTTTTAGAAAAAGCCAGAAGATTACCGTTGCCCACAAATTTGATGGTGGTTTTTTTAAGTCACTGATGAGTAAGACAGGTTATAATTATGTAACTATTGCTTTAACTGTTCTTTTTTTCTTTTAAGGTTTTATGTCTTTATCTGACAGAGAGAGAGAGAGAGATCACAAGTAGGCAGAGAGGCAGGCAGAGGCAAGGGGAGGAAGCAGGCTCCCCGCTAAGCAGAGAGCCCGATGTGGGGCTCGATCCCAGGACCCTGAGATCATGACCTGAGCCAAAGGCAGAGGTTCAACCCACTGAGCCACTCAGGCACCCCTGCTTTAACTGTTCTTGACTGCCACATACAGATAAGGAACTAGAAATTGCTAGGTGTACAGTAAGTCCTCAATAAACAGTGGTGACTAAGAACAATCCCACCAGGACATAAATGGACTTGGGGTGAAATCTCTTTAGCACCTTCTGGGGAAGGCCATGCTGGAAAGTGCTTTAGCTCAACCTGGAATTCTGGGAATTGCTGACTGGTCTGGAAGATAGTGTTCTACCAATTTGTGCATCATTACTTTCCTTCTTTAATTTTCCCAAAGTTCTTATCTGGCTCCTGGAGCAAAATACTTTTGTGATAAATTGACCTTAATTAAGCCTAAGTTATGTTAAAAGAACACTTTGTTGCCAGCAAATCCATTTAGAGATTAGAAATATTTACCTCTTGCTGAATATGGCAGGCTTTACATATTTAGTCAGAATAATAAAGTTTTCTCAGGAGTTGGAACCAGAGTCAGTTGGAGTAGTTTCCATAGTGTGAACTAAAACTTAATATTATTATCAAAGGAACTCTCCTGCCCACTGCAGACTGACTCATCATGCAGGACCCAAATTAATCCTGATGTGAACTCCCAACTGCTCTCCATCCTCTCTCAGCAGGGCCTGGCTATGCTGCCACTTTGGAAAGTTTGATTGAAGTGCTGCCTTATTATACAACTAATTTTTTATGGGTAACAAATAGGAGAATTCATTTGGGGATGAAAATAGAACATTCTGATGCTAGACTCGACATCATCATTGTCTGTAACTGTCAAAACAAAAACTGATGGGATGGCAGATCATCTTGTTAAGAGAGCATCGCTTCACTGGGCAGGCACTGACAGGCAATTTAGTCCCACTGGCCATCTCACATCAGAGCATCATCCAAAAACCACATTACACATTCAATATGCTTTTTATTTATGAAAGAAACTCTCTGAGCTTATTCACATGAACAGGCATTGGGACTCACAAGGAAGATCACAATGTAAGATCATCTTTAACATTAAATCTATACAGATAAAAAATTATTCTTGGACAAAACTCTCTTCCATGATTCAAGGAGCTTATATAGGATACACTTTATTTTACCACTGGAAATAACTGTGTGAAGTATAAAAATGAAATATTTTGGTATTTCATTATTGCAGATTTATGGATTCAAACTTTTCATCTTATTTACAGATGTTATAATGAAATTGTAAAGATTTCACAATAAGACATTATATATATGGCCCACATTCTCTTTTCACATGCAAGAGGACAAGTAAAATAGGAACATCATCTCAGGCCAACTACTCTGCATAATGTCATCACAGTATGAGTAAATATTTGTTTTTTCACGAAGCAGACCTGTAAGAATGTTCATTCATTCAGCCACAAATATTTATTGTGTGCCAGTGTTATGGGAACCATAAACAGAATTCTATGAGACTGACTAGGGGCAATATTATGCCTTAGGTAACAGATTTCAGAATTTCTCACTCCTCTTTTTTTCTATCCCTCTGTCTTCCAGAAGTACACCCTCTCCCTGTATTATTCCAAGGGAGAAAGAAAAACATTAATGATACTTAGAGGCTATGTGGTTTAAGAATTTAATCCCCTCTCATGATACTTATATTTCTTTAAAAAAAAACTAAGAGAGGATTCTAAGGGCATAAAAACTTTGATGGTGGCCAAAGTTCTTGCCAAGAACTATTTCACCATGAACTAAAATTTTTCTGAATTTTTCCAGTAATTCTCATGTCATCATGCAAAGATCACTTGTCATTGTTCTCCCAAGATCATCCATTTTGCTAAGTTAATAAAATATCATAAACCAGTCCCATTATTTACATATGATGGCATTTAAAGAGGCTCAACAATACATTATTCTCCACTGGGCTTGGATAAATTGAAGGCTATTCATTAATGTTAGACAGAAGAAATCAAAATAAGAGGCTTAATACTTACAAAAGGAAATGTAGTTTAGGTGTATAGCCATAGTGGGCTGTATTAAATGTGTGTCTCCAATCCATAGGCAAGGCAAGAAAGTAAATCCTTACAGGCAGGTTGACTTAGAGAAAAGCAGGAGCTGAGGACAGCATGCTCAGCCTGTTTTCCTAAACTTACCAGTTTAGGGTATATTGTGGATAATTCACTTCACTCTCTAACAGGGGGAGAATGTATATAGAGGTTAGGAGTTTAGTCTAGCTCTTAAGATTAGCAAAATCTAGCTGGTATAACATTTAATAAGCCCTTACTAAGAACCAGAACCATGGTTCCACACTTCACCTTTATCATGATTCATTTTTGTTAAACTTGCATGAACTACCTATTATTATTCTCTATTATACTTTAGGAAAGAGAAGCTATTAAGATACAGTGAACTTGGGGTGCCTGGGTGGCTCAGTGGGTTAAGCCTCTGCCTTCGGCTCAGGTCATGATCTCAGGGTCCTGGGATTGAGCTCCACATGGGGCTCTCTGCTCAGCAGGGAGCCTGCTTTCCCCCCACCCTCCTCTGCCTGCCTGCCTGCCTCTCTGGCTACTTGTGACCTCGGTCTGTCAAATAAATAAATAAATAAATAAATAAATAATAAAAAGATATGGTGAACTCCCCAAGTGGCAGAGCTGGGACTCAAACTTGGTTCTCTCGCCCTCAAAAGCCAGAATGCTTCTTGTCTCCACACACTACCTTCTAAGTCATTTTTAAGGGAAACTAAAACCATTCTCTCTTTCAAGACATGCTTTTATTCAGATCTTAAGCAGGTGAAATGTTTATGTGTATCATTTTCAGTCTTGCATTACTAACATCTGCAGATTGTGTTTGAATCAGGACTCCTGATTAGGCAGACTTTCGTCTATGTTGTTCATCCCTCCCTGAGCTCATTGTGAGTAGGTAACAGATGAGAAACAGGTACAATCACTGCATTTCCTCAGAGTTCAGTTGGATCAAATATATCTTCTTTCTCCTCAGCTAGATAACAGATTACTGAAAGAACAAACAAAAACATTACTATTGTGTCTACTTTCCAAATTATAGAAAATGCACATGTATTTCAGAAGACACTGAGTTATAAAAAATGAATATAGGAAGTTTATAGCAGTGGGCCTCATATCCTGAGGGACACACACACAAAAAAATCTGAAATCTCAAAAACCAGAATTTTACAAAACCTGGTAAAAGAATGGATCTTTTGATTCAGGGATATAAAATTACAAATCTAAGTATTATCATCAGTTGATATTAATTACATCTCAAAATTAAAATTAGTTCATTATTAAGATAGTACAAATTCAGAGTCAAGTAAAAAGTAAATCTTTTTTAATGATTTATTTGTTTTCAGTGACTCTTGGTAAAGCCCCCAGCCACTGAGACCTGCACTGTGGCTTTCCACCTCAAGCACTTTAAGGAACTGGCCTCTAAGAAAGAATGTTTGATGCTGATGGATTCAGGAAAATCATACAAATTGCTGAAACACTAACCTTAATTTAAAAAAAATCACTCCTCCAATGTAATAATGAATTGAATAAGGGAAGTCACTAAGTTAGATATGTGAGCTGGAAATATGCACAAATGACTGTTAGGAAATCTCTAACCAGAAGGAAAATAACCCAACAGAGGTAAGCCATTAGCCATTCTCTGTCTTATTTTTCTGCTTTGACCAAAAGTCAGATTATTGGCAGCAGAAAGAACTTCAATTCTGGGATCACAGATACCTGGGGTCAAAGTCTGATTTTACCCTGGTTCTCCCATCTCTAAAATCAGAAAGTTAAGTCTTACCCTTTCTGGGTTGATTGGAGTCACAGGAGTTGGTACATATGTCTGACATAATGTGAGCCACTGAAAATACCAGTTCCCTTCCCTCTCTCCTCTATAAGTCCAAAGTCAGAAGACACAGATTGCCACTAGTGGGTCCACTCCCCCTGCTCATCATGTCACAGAGTTGAAGCTGTACCTCACTGCAGAGCCCCTGGGAATTCCTACTCCAATTTGAGGAAATAAAAATTTAAATGTAGGGAAGTGGAAAACTATTTAGCAGACACTATTTTAAGCCTCTCTACATATCATCTCATTTCATTCTAACTGTAACCCTCTTAAATAGAGGCTCTAGTAACACCCAGAAGAGGAAACTGGGGCACAGAGAGGTGTCCTGCACAGAAGAAGTTCTGGAACTGAGGGTGGTGAGCACTGCATCTATTCCTTGGGGGAGAATATTAAAACTATCATTAAAACTGAATGGCATTAAAGAGGGCACAGATTGCATGGAGCACTGGCTGTTACATGCACACAATGAATCATGGAACATTACATCAAAAATTAATGTTGTACTGTATGGTAACTAACACAACATAATTTAAAAAATAAATTAATTAAAAATAAAAATTAAAAAGATTAAAATGTTAAAAACTGAATGGCAAGTCAATATTTAGAGCCTTGGACATTGATAACAGTTGAGTTCATTAAAGAAACTGTTTTTACCAAAGCGTCTATACATCTTTAACTCTTAAACTCATTAGTTTTTACCTAAATCAGACAGGGAGAAGGTACTATCCATTATTTCCACAAAAAGGAAGCATGTTGACTTTTAGTAATGGCCAATGAACTAGAAACCTGCAGTCTTCCTCCTTTATTCTCAGTTGATCTACAGCAGACAAGCAAGGCTGGACTGACCTCGGCAGGGCTGGAGCCAGGGTTTGTTCTGATAAGATAAGATGGACCACTCCTAACCAAGTCAGAGGGTGCCTTCAGCATAATGGGTAAGAAAAGCTGAAGGCTGCTGGGGAAGACAGGCCCATGGAAGAGCACAGGCTATCAACGACTCAGAGGGAAGCAGAGGTGGGATCAGAGCAAGAGGCCTGGACAGACACACAGAAGGTGAGCATGAAAAAGCTGGGAAAGTGAGGACAAGAGGAAAGGAAGGTGCTGTCCAGAGTGCTTTCCTCCAACATCAGCTGGTCCATCATTCACATGCACTAGCCTCATGAGTCCTAATAGTGAATAAGATGCTTTAACTTAAAGAGTCAAGGGAACAACAGAGAATTCTCAGTGCCTAGAAATAAGTGCTCTCTCCACCTCACACTTAGAGTCTCACATGGAGCTAGTAGCCAGCTGGTAAAACTGTTAGTTTTCCAGGCATGGACCCAGAAGTACCAAATCAACTTCTGTATATACAATCTTCCAAACCCACACCTATGATGTGGTTTAAGTGTCATACCCTTCAACCTCTTGAAAATTTATTTTCTCATGTTCCATCTCCCCATGCCTCAGAGAAAGAATTTGATTAAAGAAAATAATTCATGTGTTACACATAGGCATTTAACCATAATTTTATATTAAGATCTCAAAGATCTAATACTCCCTTTTTCTCTTCTTGCCTGGTGGATCACAAAAGATAATGACTCAAATAATAAATAGGAAGGAACACACCAGAAAGCAGAACCAAATTTCTCTGTGACTCTTGGATGACCCACTGCCCTCACCAAGTACCTCTTCCCAGAAAAGCTTGGTTTTTGCTGTAAACTGATTTGTGTCTCCCCAAAATGCATATGTCAAAGCCCATTGTTAATTAAGGTTAAAAGAGGCCATGATGTTGAAGCTCTAATGCAATAGGACTGTGACCTTGTGAGAAGAGGAGGGCCTTCACCAGGAATGGAACCCTGGAAGAACCTGAATCTAGGACTTTCCAGCCTGCAGAAGGATGAGAATATAAATTTCTGTTGTTTAAGCCACCTGGTCTATGCTATTTTGTTATGGCAGCCTAAGCTGACTAAGACAGCTTTCAACAAGGATTTTGTCAGTAAGAAAGGTAAAAGTCTACCATGAAACTTGAAGCAGCCCTAGAGGAAGCTGCAACATTCTAGAAAGAGTCCCAATAGGATCGAAAGTATTAGCTTTCATCTACTGAATGACCATGTACTCTGATTTGCACACTCACACAGATACAGACACACATGAAAGCATGCACAGGCACATAATGTACACTCTCACTATCACAATAAGTCTTCAAAGTAATCCTATCAGATTGATATTTAATTCCCCCATTCTACTGACTGATGAAAATGAGTCTCAGAAATATTGATCAGTTTGCCAAAATATGCATAACTAGTGGATCCAAGATTTAAAGCCAGATCTCCAAAGCCTATCCTTTCTACCATTATGTTATACTGAATCTAGGCAATGGGTCCATCTTTGACATTATTTCAGAATGTCTTTTGTACTCTATGCCTTCATACCAGTCAGAATCATCCTGACCCCAGATCCTGTTAAACCCAGATATGCTCATTTCAGTCATGTGTTGGGCACTGGAAGGAGGTAAGATCTTCAAATCAGGTTATGGAGGAAGCTTCAAACCCAACCTCTAAATGTTCTCAGTCTTTTCAATATTCACCAACAACATAAACTCTTCTGAAAGTCCTGCAGGGAAACCAGCATAGAAGCATTTAAGTCTGACATGTTACATCTATAAAAAGTAACCAAAACCTGCTTTTGTGGCCTTTCCTTTCTTTTCAGTCATCAGTAGACCACCAAACTTGCCATACAGCCAGCACATGCCAACCACAACTGCTACTTCCACTACCTGAAGGAAAAGCCTTCTAAGCACAATATCCCCCAGACAGCAAAGTGGAATTCAACCTGCCTTAGCATAATAGGAGCCATTTCCTTACAGACTCTGGGGAAAACAAGCTGTATTTCCCAGCACCATTCATTTTGTCCTAAAGCAACATTGCAGGGCTGGAAACTTAAAATAATCCAGTTAATGCAAAATATTTCCTCTGCCCCTCACTGAGCCTACTCTGAATGTGTGCCAAAATAGCTATTAGCAATGATTAAAACTGTGAGACTACCTAGCGGAGATTCTCTCAGGAGCAAAGAGAAGTGCCTTTCCACCCTGAGCTCATCAACACTAATGAAAGATCAGCAGAGAGCCCAGCCAGGCATGGACTAAAGAAACCAGGAGAGAGACAGCTCAAGAACATTTCTTCTGATTAATTTACCAATAGCGTGTTGTGAGAGAAAGTCAAGCAGAGGTTTTGTTTTTTTCATGTGGCTCTTTTTGATGAGATCCAGAAACAAAACAAAGCAAAACCATAACTCTATTATAAAGAGACTTCATCTTATTCTGAAACAAAGCCAGTTTAAGCTATTGTCACTTACATGTGAGCAACCCAAGTTCACCAAATTATGGGTAGCAACCTATGCTTAGAACTATAAAACTCAAGCATTGTAAAAGATGGTGCCACCTCAGCTCTTCCTGGAAACATCCCATATTCTCTGCCATCACACAATTATACCTACAAGGCAGAGAGAGTAGAGCATCTTCCATATTCCCACCTAATTTTGTTTGGGTCCTGATAGTATTAAAATTAAAATCAGGCTTAGTATTCCTGATTAACCAATCCAATTCTGGGAAAAGGGTTAATATCAGCCCTGAACTAACCTCTTCTCACAGTAGTGCTTGAAAAAGGAGTTCAGAAAAGTATGGAATGTTGTGCCTGTCTTATTTGCTGTGAACATTTTTTTTTCCCTGTGGTATGGCACCTGAATTTGGGGACCATGAGTTGGCAGGTAAGCCTTGGGCCTATGTTATAGAATCATTTTTAAATGACAGGAAACTTAGCCACATCTTCTCTGTCAAGGTGACACACACACACTGGTTTCATCTACAGCTGGTGCACATGCCCCATAAGTGTGAAGGCACTAAAGATCCAGAGTACCCACAATACTGTACTGCCCAATGACATTGGAATGTTATGTGAAGAAAAAAAGGGAGAGAGATAACAAGAGAAAAATGAGAAGATAAAAACTCATTCTGGACAACATAACCCAATAGGTGGGATAAACCTACAAATGCTTTAAGCTATAGAAGAACTTCAGAATTCAAACTCGGTAAAACTTGAAAAATTCCAAATCCAGATGATTAAACAGAAGAGTAAGGTGAGAAAAAAGAAAACAAATTAAAATTGAAAAGGCCATTACAACAGAAGAGTAAGGTGAGAAAAAAGAAAACGAATTAAAAATGAAGGGTCATTAGGATTCAGAGAAAGGGGAACCCTCTCACACTGTTGGTGGGAATGTAAACTGGTGCAGATGCTCTGGAAAACAGTATGGAGGTTCCTCAAAAACTTAAAAATAGAACTACCCAGGACCCAGTAATTGCACTTTACTATATAAAAGATTCTATGTGAAAAAGCAGAAGGCTGCCCCAGGAAGAGAAATTACACCAATAAATGCTCAAATAAGGACACAGACCAGGACTTCCTAGTTTATAGCCTTAGATAAGAGGAAAAACACTAAAAGGGACAACTTAGAAGAACTAATAGCTTTTAGGAAGAATTAGACTAAACAGAAGTGGTAGACCTTGAAGACAACTCAGTGGGGAAAAGGAGGAAATGAGAGAGAAAATTAAAAATTTTGCAGATATGAAAGGCATGCTAACCCTTCCCTATTATGAGTGTGCTACCAACACTACCATCTGCAAAATAAACTGCACAGATGGAGCATGGTCAAACTAAAAATCCCTTTCATGAAATGAGTAGGAGTAAAGCATAGCAGATCACCTTCATATAAAATGACTGCAGTGTGTCAGAAAATGGAAGGAAATAAATATATACATAAATAGAAAATCTTTTCTGCTGATGAAAACACTTGACTGGCAAACTAAACATTACCTTGAAGAAAACTGTAGTAGAAAGCTTCAAATTATATCAAATATCCTCAGTCAGGAAGGTGGGGATATGGCAAAATACCCTGAATCAGAAATACAAAAGCAAAGAACAAAAAATGTATATAAAGCAGAAAGAAATGAAACAGAAATGAATTAGAATTCAGGAAAGAAATAGAAGATAAAACAAAATCATCTAAAATTAAGATTAAATGTCAAGATACCCAGTGGAGAACAGAATCAAATAAAAACTTAATAGCATTAAGACATTTTTTTAAAGAACAACAGAAGAAATATGAGGTAAAGAAGGGAATAAAAGTATCAGAAAGAAAGTGAATAGAAATGGAAGATAGACTTAAGAAGTATTATCAAGACAATCGAACAGAACTAATATTTAAAACTATAAATTCAAAAAAAACTTCAAGAAAAAAAGAAGTGCCCCAACACAAATTCTAGTAAAACTATTACTTTAGAGATAAAGAAAAAAAAAAATTCCATCATCTGCGGACAAAGGAGGAGGAGGAGGAAGGAAGAAAGAAAGGAAAGAAAAAATTTAAAAGGCAAAGGAATCAGACTGAGATATTTCAAAATAACATACAAAGAAAAGCAACAAAGGACTATAATTTTCAAGAAACTTAAGGAATTTATAAATTTTCATATTTATCCAGCAAAGCTTCCTAAAAGTAGTAAGGCCATAGACAGAGTTTATTGTATGCCAGAATAAGGGAATACCTGAGCACTTCCATAGGAATCTGACAGAGAAAGGCTTTCATCCAGCCAAAGGATGGCCTCAAAACTACACAAAAGGACTTTCAGTGAGTATCTCACATTTTTAATTGAAGAACTAAGAACAATAAAAGAACATGGTCATGAATTAAAGATAATACGTAAACATTATGTTCAGGCAAAGTAAGAAAAAGCAACTAAAACCACGAAAGGGAAAAGAGAAAAAGTAAGTTGTCAGTGGAAGGGAAAGAGTACCATTTCAAGCTGGCAGACGGTGAAAAGTTAAGTAAGAAAAAAAAACATTAGTCACTATAAGAAGTATTAATCCAAAGGTAACCCTTACAATATTTTTACCTTCTTAAAAACCAAAAGAAAAATTTTAAGAAGCAAATGACCAAACCAAACACATAGAAATAGTATATATAATAAAATATGTAAATAAATGTCTGCATAAGATAATAGACAAAATTGAGACCATATATATTAGTCATATCAATAAATATGAACAAGATTAATGTGCTTATGAAAACAAAAGATTTTCAAATTGGGTCACAAACAAAAATACAACTTTTTACTATATACAAGACACACTTAACATGTAGTGATTCAAGTAGGCTAAAAATAAAGAGATTAATAAATATGTACAAGACAAATAGAAGCAATAAGAAACCAAGGGCTGCAAGCCTGATTACAGACAAAGTAGACTTCAAGGCAAAAAGCATTAAATTAGACAAAGGACACTTTATAATATTAAAAGACACATTCTACATAAAGATGTGATGTTCATGAATAACTATGCACTAAATAACACAACAAACTAAGTGATGCAAAAAGAAATAGAAACACAGTAATAATAAAGATTTTAACATACCACTGTCAGTAGGAGACAAATCAAGTAGATAAAAAAATAAGGATATAAAATATTTAAATAAAATAATCAATAAGACTGACCTTTTGAATATACACCAAACATAATTTACTAATAATAAAGCATACTATTTCTTTTCAAGTGCACATAGAATGTTCACAAAAATTGAAAATATACTAGAGCACTAGTAGGAACATTTAAGGAGACCTTTTTTTTTAAGATTTTATTTATTTATTTGGCAGGGATCACAAGTAGGCAGAGAGGCAGCCAGAGAGAGAGGGGGAAGCAGGGTCCCTGCTGAGCAGGGAGCCAGATGCAGGGCTGGATCCCAGGATCCTGAGATCACAAACAAAGCCGAAGGCAGAGGCTTTAACTCACTGAGCCACCCAGGCTCCCCTAAGGAAGCCTTTCTAAGAAAAAAAAAAGAAAGAAAGAAAACCTTTGTAACTATGACTAATATTCCAGAGTCACTGGCTATTATACACAACTAATGAATCATTGAACACTATAAAAAAAAAACTCACGATGAACTATATGCTGGCTAACTGAACATAATTTAAAAAAAAAGAAAAAGAAAACATTAATAACTTTTACTACATAAGAGTGAAAAAAATTGCATAGTAAAAATACACCATAACAATATGCAAAAAACATGACAGACCAAGAGATAAAATTAGCAGAATATTACAAATAAGAGACTAAAGTCCCTAATTTACAAAGAAGTTTAAAAAGAATATCACTCCTAGGCAAGATAGAGTAGCAGAGGATGAATTTTTCTTCCCCTGAAACAACTTTTAAAAAGCATAAAAAATATGTGAGAGAGAAAAAGGGGGTTTTCAAGACATGGTCATCAAGCAACAAAGTGCAGTGTTTCCTAATATATGAGGAACAAATAAGGTAAGCCATATGACAGTCCCAGTTCACAGCCTACAGTAAGTTTCCAGAACTTGGCACAAGGAGGGGAAACACAGATGGAGCTGGTGGACTCCCAGAATGGAGGACATGGAGCTGCGAATTAGGAACCAAGACATCAACAGTTTGTAAGACAGAGCACTGGGACCACAGAGCTGCACCAAGACAGCTGCAAAGATGTGCAAGTTTCCCCTTAAGTGTTCAGCAATAGTGACCAATGTATGTCTTCCAGGGAACTATCTAAGGCCAAGAATCACTGAAAGGACTAGAAGGAGTAGTATCTGCATTCATAGAGGGCCAAAAATAGTCCTACTCCCACCAGCTGGACTGAATAATCTTATCATCTACAGGGCTTTGAGTAAAGTACTCAAGAAGGTCTTGCCTCAGTAGTGGGAGAATAATAAGCACTAGAATGAGCATTGCACCAGACCTACCTAATAAATCATACAAGCAAAAGCAAAAAGATAAAAGTGTTTCTAAGTAACTTCACTATATCCCTGGATCATGAAAGAAAAAAATCCCTAGATAAATCAAGATTTACTGAAAAACAAACATATCCGGTGTCCTACCAGATTAAACAACCAGGTAAAATGTATTATGTTTGGTGCCCAATGATTATCCAAACATGCAAAAATCAGGAGAAGATGACCCATATGGGGAAAATAATCAATTGATTGAAATCAAGCCAGAAGTGTTACAGATGTTAGAATTAGCAAATTGGACATTAAAACAGTTTTAGTAGCTGTATCACATAAGTTCAAAACGTTAAGTACAGACATGGAAGTTAGAGAAAAGACCCCACAAAACATTCAGAGATGAAAACTCTAAATTCTAAGATGAAAACTGTCCTGGATATAATTAACAGACACTTAGATTTCAGGGAGGTGGGGTGGGGTGATCAATGATAGTAAAGAAACACTTCAAAATAATAAAGGCCACATATGACAATACATAGCTAACATTATCCCAACAGTGAAAGGTTGAAAGCTTTCTCTCTAAGATCAAGAACATAACAAGAGTGCCCGTTTTCACCACTCCTACTCAACATGGTGCTAGAAGTCCAAGTCAGAGCAATCAGGCAAGAAAAAATCTATAAAAGGCATCCAAATCTAAAAGGAAGAAGTAAAATTGTGACTGTTTGCCTAGAACACCCTAAAGAGGCCACCAAAAAGTGTTATAATTAATCTATAAATTTCTATTAAAGTTGCAGGATATAAAATCAACATATAAAAATCAGTTATATTTCTATATACTGACAATGAAATAACTGAAAAGTGACAAAGAGAACAAACCCATTTATAATAGTATCAAAAAGAATAAAACACTTAGGAGTAAATTTAATCAAGGCAGTGAAAGATCTTTACACTGAAAGCTATAAGACACTAATGAAAAAAAAAATCAAAGACACAAATAAATGGAAAGATACCTATTTTCATAAATCAGAAGATTTAATATTGTTAAAATATTCATTACCCAAAGCCTTGGGTTCATGTAATTTCTACCAAAATGCCAAAATTCCAATGGTATTGTTCACAAAAATAGAAAAAGTAATCCTAAAAGGAAATGAAATCACTGTCTGGAAGAAGGATATACGACCCCATGTTCATTGCAGTATGATTCACACTAGTCAAGTCATGAAACAACCTAAATGCCCATCGACAAATGAATAGATTATGAAGATACAGCATATCTAGACAGTAGGATATTCACCCATAAAAAAGGAAATCCTGCCATTTTCAGCAAGATAAATGAGCATTGAGGACATTATGCAAAATGAAATAAGTCAGACAGAGAAAGACAATTACCATATGATCTCATGATATGTGGTGGAACAAAACAACTGGTGGAAACAGAATAGATGGTGGTTGCCAGAGGCAAGAGGTGAGAGTGAGGGCAAGAAGTGAAGGTGGTCAAAGAGTACAAACTTCCATTTATAAGATGAATAAGTTCAGGGATCTAATGCATACATCAGTGACTATAGTTAACAATATTGGATTGTATACTTGAAAGTTACTAAGAGAGTAGATCTTAAAAGTTCTCACCACATAGGGCACCTGCATGGCTCAGTGGGTTAAGCCTCTGCCTTCAACTCAGGTCATGATCTCAGGGTCCTGGGATTGAGCCCCACATCAGGCTCCCTGCCCAGCGGGAAGTCTGCTTCCCTCTCTCTCCACCTGCCTCTCTGCCTACTTGTGATCTCTCTCTCTGTCAAATAAATAAATACATTTTTTTAAAAAAAAGTTTTCAACACAAACACACACACACACACACACACACATGAAATGCTATGTGAGGTGGTAGATGTTTTAACTAGCCCTATTGTGATAATTATTAAACAATTTATATGTATATCAAATCAATACTTTGTACATCTTAGACTTGCAAAATGTTATATGTCAGTTGTATCTCAATAAAGCTAGGGAAAAAATAAAACACTCAAAAAAATTTTTTTTAAATAAGGCCACTCATTGGCCATAGATGAGGGAGAAAAATTGAACACACCCTGAAATACAATGTCAGTCAGCAGGAACCCTGGAATTACTCATACCCAGATAGATATCTAAAATGCTTATAGTAAGTAAGAATTTCAACATCTTTTATTCAATAAAGTTTTAAATTTATAATGGGATTAATGTATGTTTTTTCCTGAGGTCTGAGAGCCAGATTCTTAAATCCAGGTAAGTACTTTTAAGTCTCCAGAGTATACTTACTATGCATGCGCAAATGTCTTTTTCCCTAAGTGGTAACATCTGCTCAGAAACACAGATAAATCATCTCATGTGTAAGTCCTATAAATGAGTAGAAACTGATATAAACAGTTATCATTGTAAAAACATAGGGCATTGCCATAGTGTCACAATTTATTAAAATTGCTTTTATGATTTCTTCTCATAAAAAAATTAAAAACTTAAGGAAGATGTTAAGGAACAACACAGATTTAAATACATGCTAGATACCTAGATTAGAAAAAATATGGAAATCTGAGAAACTCCTTGTGATTGAATTATTTGATTGATTGATTAAAGTATTAGAACATGAAGTTTGAGGCAGGTGGCTTTAACCAGCAGAAACTTTCTCTATAGGACTAATGTGTCAACAGTACACTTATTTCTAGTCATTTTATTTTTGTTTTGATTTTTTGTTCTTCCATTTTGTTTTGACTTTATTTTTCTTTTTCAATACCTGGAAAATCTCAGGAGCACATGCATGCAACTGTGCAATGGGAACTCAAATATATAATTGACTCAAAATGTAAAGAGGAAAAAGCATAGATCTTATCTAGCTCCAAAATTTTCTCACACATTTCAAAATACTAAATCCCAGCTAAGTGGAAGCCATTATCTTCCTGCTAAATATATTTTTTGAGTTGAAAACAATAAGGTAAGAAAATATGGTTAGATAACAGGTCATGTGGAATTGTGCCCAAGACTTTCTTTGTAGTTTATTCTAAATAACAATGGAGACAGTATCAGGAGCCTGGAATTATTTTGCCATCACTAGTACATCATCACACCATCTGTAACTGGAAAATGCTAACAATTTCAATGTGAGAATGTGTGCAATTGTGCTTTGAGCCTTCTTTCCTTTTATTTTGTTTTGTTTCGTTTTATTTTTGTTTTTGTTTTTTGTAAGAATCCTTAATGTAAGATCTACTTTCTTAACACATGTTTAAGTATACATTATTGTTATCTCTAGGCACAGTACTGTATATCAAATTTCTAGAACTCGTTCATCTTTCATAACTAGATTTTACCATTGATTAACAAACTCATTTACTCCTTACCCAGCCCTTGGGTATCATCAAGTTCTATTCTTTGCTTTTATGAGTTTGAGTATTTTAGATATCATAAAGTGGAATCAGAAGTTGGAAGAACCCTTGTAGACTGTTGGTGGAAGTGCAAAATAGCACAGCTGCCATGGAAAACAGTATGGGTTCCTTGGAAAAACAAAAATAGAAATAATTTATGATCCAAGAATCCCACTTCTAGAAATTTCTCCAAAAGAATTAAAATCAGGATCTCAAGGAGGTATTAACACTCCCATGTTCATTGCAACATTGCTCACAACAGCCAAGATGTGGAAACAACCTAAACACCCATCAGCAGATGAATGGATAAAGGAAATGTGGTATATACATAAAATGTAATAATATTCAACCTTAAAACAGGGAAAATCCTCTACTGTATGACAACATGGACAAACCTTGAAGATATTATGCTAAGTGAAATAAGCCAGTCACAGACTTGCTTTTTTCTTTTTCATTTTTTTTTTTTGCTGTTTTTTTCATTTCTTTTCAGCATAACAATATTCATTGTTTTTGCACCACACCCGTGCTCCATGAAATCCATGCCCTCTCCAATACCCACCACCTGGTTCCCACAACCTCCCACCCCCTGCTGCTTCAAACCCCTCAGATTGTTTTTCAGAGTCCATCATCTCTCATGGTTCACCTCCCCTTCCAATTTCCCCCAACTTCCTTCTCCTCTCTAACTCCCCTTGTCCTCCATGCTATTTGTTAGGCTCCACAAATAAGTGAAACCATATGATAATTGACTCTCTCTGCTTGACTTATTTCACTCAGCATAATCTCTTCCAGTTCTGTCCATGTTGATAAAAAAGTTGGGTATTCATCCTTTCTGATGGAGGCATTATACTCCATAGTGTATATGGACCACGTCTTCTTTATCCATTCGTCTGTTGAAGCGCATCTTGTTTCTTTCCACATTTTGGCGACCGTGACCATTGCTGCTATAAACATTGGGGTACAGATGGCCCTTCTTTTCAGTACATCTGTATCTTTGGGGTAAATACCCAGTAGTGCAATTGCAGGGTCATAGGGAAGCTCTATTTTTACTTTCATGAGGAAGCTCCACACTGTTCCCCAAAGTGGCTGCACCAACTTGCATTCCCACCAACAGTGTAAGAGGGTTACCCTTTCGGTTCTTTTTGACGAGGTTCTTCCTTTATTTGCATATATATATATACATATATATATATATATATACATATATATATATATGTATATGTATATTGATAGATAGATAGATAGATATAGATATATTATTTTTTTTCTCTTGTCATATACTTTTATCAGTCTTTTTGCTTGTCTGTTTTTGATTGTGTACTTCATAAATCTTACCTTGGAGCCCATTGGGGCTGAACCTTCTCTTTTATCCTTCCTTTCTTTCCTGTCTCTCTCTCTCTCTCTTTTTTTTTTTTCTTTTTCTTTTCTTTTTTTCTCTCATTTGGATGGGGAACCCTGATTGCTCAGAAATGTTCCAGGGTGCACCTTGACTGCACCACAGTCGATATATCCAGATAGATCTGTTCAGTCATCTCTCACCAAAATGAAGAGGAGGAAGAATGCACAACAGAAGAAAAATACAGAGGATGGACCTTCTGCAACAGAGCTAACAACTATCGACATAGACAATATGTCAGAAAGAGAATTCAGGCTAACAATTATCCAGGCAATAGCTAGGTTGGAGAAAGCCATGGAAGACCAAATGGAATTGATTAGGGAAGAACTGAAATCGAACAGAGAGGATGATCACAATCTTAGGGCAGAGCTAAAAGTTACCAGAGGTGAGGTTCATAATGCTCTCAATGAATTCCAATATAATCTAAATTCTCTCAAAGCTAGGGTAACTGAGACAGAAGATAGAATTAGTGATCAGGAGGACAAACAGATAGAGAGAAAGGTTCAGGAGGAAGCATGGAACAAACAGCTTAGAAGCCACGAAAACAGAATCAGGGAAATAAATGATGCCATGAAACGTTCCAACGTC